>NW_026931248.1:0-46731 GCF_032062105.1 Saccostrea cuccullata | reverse complement strand
TTATAAATATATTTAATGTATTCTTATTTAGTTTTGTATGCGTGTACTTTAATATGTTAAATTGTTGTTATTTGATATTGCGTGATTGAATGCCAAATGTATAGATCCCAACGTCATATGACTGTAATTGTTTTTAAAGATCAAAGGAACTATTTTAAAAGTCAGATAAAAGGCCATTTTAGGGACCTTTTTTTCAAAATAAATTTGGAAAGACATGAATACGTTCTTTAAAATACATATAGGGATCTACTCTAATCAGCATATTAAGTATTTCAATAACATGGATATTTAACACCGACTAAATTCTACCTAGATCTGTATCTTCTTTGTTCTCTGCTGTTCTTGTTGAGAAGGCCAAATTTTACCCCAGAGACAAAATAGTTCTGTCTACGCCTTTTGTGACAAAAGTTCTCTGTCAAGGTTGTACATTGGTAGGAAATTTAAATATCTTTCCAACTGAGACTTTTTTTGGTGGACTGGATGTGTTTTGTATAGGCAGTGTGTATAATTATATTATTTAAGGGGAAAGGGATTTAAGTTACAAGTTGTAACAACTTAAAAAAACTTTTCCCTGTAATATATAGATTTATACAATAATTTTGATAATGCACAGTGACTGTGAGACAAATTTTTTACCGTTGTAGTGAAGTTGATTTGAAGACAGACTTTTGTTGTGGATCGAGTGTTTTTTGTTTATACAGCGCGACTCTGGACAGTAGATTAACCAGAGATCGCTGGGGATTACTCGACACAGGGTGACAGAGGCCATGCCCGTTATTGTTCAGGGTCTCTGGACAATTACTTAACTCTTTAAACAGGTGAAAATCCCAGGTGAGGGGGCTTTAATTACCTGGTTTTACTCAAGGTGTGATTCTAAGATTGTGTTGGACGACTCAGTGATTGGGAGGGGAGATAACTGGCTGCTTTGTTTTGAACATGATTCCAAAGGGAGATAAGAAGGGTTATGTGTGGTCTGAAAGTTTTCACCTGTCTGGATATATTTAGAAACTCAGGGTACTTAATAAACAGACCAGGTAAGGCTGGGTTATTAATTAACAGTGATCTGTAATTAGTAGGGATTAAACTCAGTGTGTGATCAGCTTACTTTATGGACTGTATGTAGAGAAGTGAGTGACTGCCTGGTCATGTCTAGTGTTGTTAGGAATTTTGTTAAGTTCAGCCAGGTAACTGTATTTTATGTTTATTTTCTATGTACAGTCAAATCTTATTGTATCAAACTCAATGGGATCAAGAAAGATATTAAAACAGAGAGAAGTCCATGGATTTGAGATATTCAGTGTAAACTAGTTAATGAATAAGCAGTGGAACTAATTCCAATTCTATTCACTTCATACTTGATTAAATGCAAGTTATTAGATAGTATTTGAGTTCCCAAATGTTATAACTGTATTAAGTTTAGATATTCAATTGTAATGGTAAAATGTGTAGCTAAAAAGGGAACTAATTGTCCATTATTGATTCTACTTTGAACAGTTCAAGGTGTAAATCTTCAAGTGTGCTGTGCACACTACGTGTGCGTTGATAATCATTTAAGTCCTTTGAGCAGCAAAACCTTGTATGTCCAGAGAAAATTATGTAAGATTGATTGATTGTATTTTGTTTAACATCCCTATCGAGAATTTTTCACTCATATGGAGATCCCACCATTTGCAGATGAAGAGCTACAAATTTTGTCCTATACTTGGCACTAAGGTCCATTGAACAGTGAGGGGTCTTTTTCGTGCCAGCACCTACTGCGACACAAGACCTCGGTTCATAAGGTCTCATCCAAACGGACCGAGAAAATTATGTATTGGCACAGACATTCAGTATACAGCATTGAAAACTGATATAATTTTTTTTCACTTGATAATGCAGTAAAACTCGTTTAGTACAAACACTAATATTGCAAATTCATGGACATAGTGAAGTTATTTTGGTTCCCCGACCATATGAATTTAATGAATTACTGATACGGATATATAATGAATTACGGATATAAGCGAAGTGATTTCATAGGTCCCTGTGACTTCGTTATAACCGAGTTTTACAGTATTAGAATTTTAAGCATCTCTGTTTAATACAAGGATTGAATATTGCAATGCAATATCTGATATCTTTTAGTGCAGTATTTGATATTTTGTAGTGTTGCTATTTGATATCTTGAAATGCTATAGTATTTAATATCTCATAATGCAGTATTTGTCATCTAAAAGTAATGAAATATTTGATACCTTGTAAATGCAATATATATCTTGCAGTGCAATTTTGATATCTCTGTGCAATATGTAAATAATAGAGTAGTTATAAATATATTGGATATATTGCACCTGTTTCTGACCATTAATTCAGCATCTGTCTATTCATAATTCTGGTGTGTTTAATAAGCCCCTGGGAAGATCTAGGAGGTTTATATACATCTGTCTGTGGTAATTATCCCAATACCTACTGGAGATATCACTGGAATTTTAAGAGTTTGTTTGGAGTAGGGCTTGTTTACAGTCACACAGTCACTTTGTTGTTGTTGATCAGATGTTATTTTTACCTGAAGATTTAGAGATGCTTAGAATTGAGAATGAGATTGCATGAGTCTGTCTATGCATGTAATAATTTAATTATATTACATGGTTTTCATATTATCAACAAATATACTCTAGAAACCAAGGTTATTAGTGAATTAATTGATTTATAAGAGTTGAATAAAATTTGAAGTTTTTTCCTCCTTACAATATGTATTTGAAAAAAATATTTTTGTTTTGAAATTTAAATGAAAGGGAAAAAACTTTAATTTTGGCTTTTCAATCAGATCATGCTTTATGTAATCTGATCCAAGTAATTTTTTTTTCATTTGCCTTTTAATTGCTGGACCTAAGCTCAGTCATGATAGCGTGATTCATTTACATCAGCGTTCGAATTAAGTTCCACTTTTTTTTTTCTTAGGCGCCAAAAGATATTTGGGGGGAAATAAAAAAAGTAAGTTAGGTGAAGTCAGAATTGATCGTATTTCATGCAGGTAAAAAATAACAATATCAATAAGATTAATTTACAAATCAGTTTTAATTTGAATCTGATTAGAAGAAATCTTACAGTTACACTGTACTATGACAATATAATGTAAAAAATTTGGGGTTATGAGAGAGAGAGTCTTCAGGGAGAAAGTCTGAAGGGAGAGAGAGTGTGTAGAGTAGAAAAGAGAGAGAGTAATAAAATAGTGGAATGCAAAAAGTGAAAGTAGAGGAGATAAAGAAAATAATTGAAAGGGTGTGAAGAAGATGGGGAAAGAGTGAGAGAGAGAGAGAGAAAGGGTGTGAAGAAGATTTTAGGGAAAGAGTGAGAGAGAGAGAGAGAGAGAGAGAGCAGAGGAGAGGGATAGAAGGAAAGAGAGAGGGAAGGAAGAAACAATGGCACTGAATGAAGAGTGAGAGATTCAGCCAAAGAACAGAGAGAGAGAGAGAGAGAGAGAGAAAGAGGGAGGTACATAAAGAGAGAAGAGAGAGATCAGAGAGAGTTAGAGAAAGGGTCTGGGAGGGTGAAGTATGAGTCAGATACACATCTGTTTGTGGAGGATTAGTCCGGCTTATGATAATCTCACTCATGTGCAGATTCCAATCTCGGGGATAACAGATTCAGCAGGTGTGTTTTATGGAGGCAGGCCTGAGTTCTGTTGTGATCAGGATGCAGATGGAGAGTTATTATAAATACAGCAGAAAGTGTATGAAGTCTGACAGGATTCAACTGAGAATCCAGACTGCTGGTTGTCATGCTTCTAATCCAGATACAAACTTTACTTTCAGCAAATGAAACCAAGAGAATTTTGTAAAGCTATTTAAATTCAGAATTTTATTTGTTAGGTACTGTCAAAAATGGTTATCTCAAACTCAATGGAATTGAGAAAATTAGGGTAGTCTAAGAATACTTAAAGAATGTGTACAGCAAAATTTGGTTATAATGAAGTCACTGGGACCTAAGAAATGACTTTGCTAATATCTGTAATTCGTTATAACAGTACAAGGAATTCATTAAATTTATATAGCTGGGGATCAAAGATGACTTCGCTATATCTGTAAATTCGCAATATCTGTGTTCGTACTAAATGTGTTTTGCTGTAATATTGGGACTTTCAGATGAATTTGTCACCATATCCATGGTATTCAAGATATCAATGTTTGGAACACTGAGGTTCAACTGTAAAAATTAATGAAAAGATGTTACTATATATATTTTTATCTGAATAACTGAAAATGTAAATTTTAAAATCTTTGAAACCTATCTCCTTCCCCCCTTAGTTTAAAGAAAAAACAAAACAAAACAACTGACAATTAATAGAATGTTATTTAATAGAAAGTAAAAAAAATTACTTTGGTCAAATTTAATGCCAAGCTTAAATTATTTATTCAAATTTTGAAAAACTGTAAGTTAACATAACTAATGTGTATATGTTATATTTTAAACATTACGTAATCAGTAACAATTCAACTGTGAAGTTAACCCTTAATCCCAGCAAGGAATGTCAACACATGGGAAACTCTTATTTTATGAGAGATGACCCCATTATTTCACCCTTTAAAAATATTGTGGGATATACCTTTTATAGGAGTTCTCTCCTATTCTAAAGTCGATTCACCTGTAGGAAAAATACCTGAGAAAATAGTCTGGGACGTACAGTCTTCTGTTAAAGCCCACACTCTCTCTATACGGCCCGAGGAATGTAGGGATATTATAACACTGTGGTTTGTGAATGAGTCTAGGTCAGGCAGGTTTACGACTTGGATTTAACATCGTGTGGTTTGGTCGTTTATGTGCTCAGATGAGGGAGAGATATAAAGATCGGGAGTTTATTAATTAGAGTGTTAATTAGATGAAAACAGTTGTGTGTTGATGTCAGCTGTTTATATTCTGAGTGATGTTTTTTAACTTGAACAGTTAAAGAAGTGTCGTCTGTCCCTTGATGTTTTGTGAATTAATGGGCATTCATGTCGCTGTGTTTACTTGGGATAAAAAAGAGGGGGCAAAAATTCATGATTTTTGAGAGGCACACAGCATTTTTGGTTGGAATGAAGAGCATCTACCACTAATTCATGTGGCCATTTTTTTTTTAAATCTGTGGTTCTGACATTTTCCAATGAAAGATAGAGAAAGAAGTTTTAAATGTCATAAATAAGAGAAACTGAAACTGAGATCTGGAGTCATTTCCTTGTGGCCGTTAGTTTCGTTTACCTGGGCAAGGTGAGTCAGGTAAGTTTCAGTTAATTAGAGGCTTATATCATTTAATTACCACAGGTACATCTTTATTTATAGAAACCTAATCCATCAAAAGACTTGCCTTCAGGTTTGAGACTATAAATACGGATTGAAATATAAATATTTCTACTAGCTGACTTCATAATGTTAATGAATAAAACTTTCTTCTTTTTTTTCTGTGTTTTAAATATGCTGTTTCAGTTGATGGTTACTATTTGTCAGTAATGAAATACAATTGAAATTGAAATGGTACTTTAATTTATCTATATCAAGAATGGATTTATTGTTTGCAATGATCTGTATTATCCACAGAAGGAAGTTTTAAATCATGAAGATGACATCACCCATTTTCTGGGTTGTTGGAATAAAATAAGGTGATATGACATATGAGATTTACCTGCATGAGTTTGCTCACTCGTTAAAGCAATATGCTGCATGTTTGACATTGGAAAAAAAAGTTGTTATTTGTAATTAACTATTTCAATGACAGAAAAATAGAACATTTATAAACTTCTGTTGGTCATATTTGCTATGAAAGAACTTTTTATACGCGTTGATTAAAGCAAAATGGAATTATTGTCGTCCTGTACAATAATGATTTCTCATATGTAATACTCTATATTCGGTTGTACAAAAAAATTTCTTCTGCAACATTTTTAAACTTTTATATTTTGGTTTTATTGATCATAAGGGTTTAGATTACATGCAGATTAATCATAATAACACATTTTACCAGCAAAATAAAATTCTCAAAAATACAGCTCATATTGCTTTAAGCTGCTTTACAACATTTAGGGATGTATAACCATAGGCGTCAGAAGCAAGTTGAAAGTACGGGGGGGGGGGGGGGGGGGGTAATTGAAAGTGGTTGGGAAGCTTAACCAACAAAAAAGGTAAACATCAATTTTTAATGCCTATATTATGTATATATATTTGCAATAAAAAAGAAGGGGCTAACCCCCCTCCCCCCTCCCTTATACATTAGTACACTGAAACATTTTACATTAGTAACATTTTTCTAAAGCTGTTATTTTAAACTTTTTCCCTTGAATTGTTTAGAATAAGTGAAGTGGTTTTTAAAAATGCTTTCAGATACTTTACTTGTAGTTGGTTTTACTACAGTTTCGACGAATTCCTTCATCATTTGTTACAAGTACATGTATAACAATTAAGACAAAGAGGATGTTTGTTTTTGGATGGTTAATTGGTCCAATCTTTTGGAAGGATCGAGTTACTTAATCAAATGAATCTGTCATCTTTTTGGGGGCTGTTGGGTGCAGTGTTAAATAATGAAGTGGTATATAGCTTCTGTAAACATTTGTTTTTAATACTAAGTACTTCAGATGATTCAAGCTGAGAATGCATTGTGGTCTGCAATAAGCATCCTGTTCAAGACACAATGTTATTCAGTAAACTATGTAATAGTCGAGGAACATTTGTCAATCTATAGATGCATCACTCACTCCCAAGCTAGCTGTCTGGATTAATTAAAAGCATATGGATGAGACTGAAACACACCTTTTATATTCTGTCATTAAACGTAAATGATATTCCCCACATATTGTGTTTGGAAGGTAAAAGCTAGTGTTAAAACACTGTATTTGGATTCATTTGAGAAATATGTAGGATGCAAGTTTCTTCTCACTTAATAGACATTCTTTGAGAAATTGATTACTGAATAAGTCAGCTCATTAAATTGTCATCATTTTATTGGCTAAATTTAGTTAATAAACAACAAATCAAGAATTCATGAAAATGTCTCTCATATATTACACTTAAAGCACCTGCATGTATATATCGTAAAAATATTAGTTTTTCTGAAAAACTAAGTAGTGATCTATGGTATACGTTGGGAAATGTTGAGATGAGATTTTTATTTAGTAACAGGCTTCAAAGCTTTAAGAATGTCAAAATAGAATGTCATTGAGGAGATCAAAGGGAGATCACAAAGAGATCTGGGCTAAATGCTACTTATTTATTATACTCTTGAGAAACCTCGAAAATATGACCTCATGAAAAATGTGTTTTTACAGTACTGGTATAGTTAATTTAGAGATTTTCAGAGTTTAATTAACTTTTAAGGTAGAAATGTCACATCCATAATTGTTCAGGGGAAAATGCAATAGGAACCTGCTAAAGTTTATTAAGTAAAGGTGAGAATAGAGTGCCAGTGTAGAGGTAAATTTGCTGTTTTCTCAGGATGATTCATGATGGGGCTTAGAACGTGTTTCTCTTTCATCCTAAGTAATATCTTTGTTTTCGCAGCCAGAGGTCTCTTTTTATGCATGCTTGCAATAACAGAAAAAGATGTACATTGATAGTCTCTTAAGTTTATTCAGTGATAATAGTTGGTTTTGATCAGTGATCAGAGTTCTATATTTGAATCATAAACATAATACTCATTGATAGAGGCTTAATTGAATATTGGTTTAATTAATCTTTTCTTTCCTTCATAAATGTATTGTTTTTTTAATAGAGTTATATTCTTCCCAAGTCAGTGATATTTATTTAATATAAAAAATGGCATTAAAATTATTGTTAGTATTTCAAACTTCATAAGTAGTTTAGTATCAGAGTTAGATTGATTGATTGTATATTGTTTAACGTCCCTCTTGAGAATTTTTCACTCATATGGAGACGTCACCGATGCCGGTGAAGGGCTTCAAATTTAGACCTATACTCGGCACTCAGGGCCATTGAGCGGTGAAGGTTCTTTATCGTGCAAACGCCTACCATGACATGGGACCTACGTTTTTAAGGTCATATCCGAAAGACCCGTGACTTTCACTTCTAGTGCCGAGCGCTTGGCGAAGGAACAGTCACTACCTATGTTTACGTCTTAGGTATGACGCGGCGCCGCGATCGAGAATCAAACCCGGGCCTCCCAATCACGAAGCGAACGCTCTACCACTAGGCTACCGTGACCGGTATATCAGAGTTAGAAAATGCTGATAATTCATACAAATCAAACTTGATTTCAATAATTAATGTCTGCACATACATTTTATTTTATTATTTTTTTTTGGGTGGGGGGGAGGGGGGATGGGTAATAAAACTGAACATGAGGGAGCATTGTAGCCAATGGCCTGTATAACCCTCCTAGTGATTTTTAGAAAATTGAACATTATTGGGCAAATCTCAGTCAGTCTCTTACAATTTAAAGAAGACTGAAATCTTCGACTTCTAAATAATACAAATTTACTCAACCCCCCACCCCCCATCCTTATCCCCTCTCCCTTTCCCCAAACAGCTTAAATGTCTATTACATCACAGTAGCAGATAGCTGATCGGTGTGTGAGTGAGTACTTTTCATTTGTCATCAACGTAACCTAACCCTACTGCTGCTGACTGCCATGGTTTCTGAGAACATGGAAGATTGCCTCAACATCTGCTGTTCTCACGTCATTGTACCATTTTTATCTACACGCTGCACCAAACATGCAATCAGATTATTTCCCCTGTAATTAATAAGAAAAATATTGAGTCTTGAGGATTGACGAAGGATGACTTAGCCTCATGTTCCCCCATTAAAAATAAGTTACGTTTTATGACAATAATAACCCCCCTTCTCCGGTTCTTCACTGCAAGAGATCAATGTCGCTGGGATGTAAATATGGTGAGAAAATACAATCGCTACGATTGCAGGCTTCTATATATATATATATATATATTTATTTTCCCCACATTGAGGGACATTCATGGCATAACATCAGCTGAGATCAGAGAGAGATGAGTAGCTTCTCACGTAATAGTTTGACAAACACTGAGTCGACGAGCTGATTGTTTGGCATTCTCTCCTCTCTCTCTTTCACTCCTCCACAGCCGAGATGTGACGGATACCTGGGATACCTCGTCCCTGAGTCACGCCCCCCTTCTGTTATCCACACGGATGTTACGTGGGTGGACATTTCTATCCACTCTTTTCCTGCTGACACGGGTTTCTGGCGACGTCTTTCTTTTTTCGTGATTTTTGAGGGTGATTATAGACGTCGTTTCTAAAACGAATCTCACTTTTATTTTAATCGAAAATGAGTGATGATGATTCGGTAAGTGGGTTTGTCTCGATTTGTGAAATTTTTATTTGTTTTTGCTTTTTAATTACAGGAGTAATTTCTTTCCACTTTTAATAAAAACTTCTGACTGGATTGTAGGTGGGATTTGTCTGTAGGAATAATAACAATTCAGAAGACAGGGAAAATCAAATTTATCCAGTGGTTGATTTCATTGTTCTGAGCTAATATTTGTGGGTAGAGGAAGATTTTTTTTTATTGTCATGGAATGCTTTTGTCAAGTTCATCATATGGTTCTAATTATCAGATTACTTAATTTGGTTTACTGGTTTTCATCTAAGTCATATTCAGTGAAAAATTATGGTTCAAAATTGAGAGCTGCTTTAAATGTTACAACAAGGTCAAAGAGCATGAAGGACTGATAGACAATTTCTGGGTCGTCAGTTTGTCTGATTAATCATTTTGACTTTATTTGGTATTCAGTGTACTTGACTATAAAATTGAATTCACTTCTGCATCGGTCTTGAATACACATTCTTTTAATAATAGGAATATATATGAAATAAATAGTTAATAACTTACATATAACAGTAAAATAATCATAATTTCATTGTTTTAACGGAGTTATCTTTTCTTTTGACAGAGCGATGGTGATCCTGGAATAGTCGTGACCCGATGGCCGGTACATAAGACAATCCTGATCCCTAAAACAGAGCAGGGCTACGGCTTCACCCTCAGGCATTTTATCTTCTACCCCTCCAGCACTGCCGCACAGGAACAGGTGGGTCAACAACCCCCCTCCCCCCTCCCTGACCCCACCAGACCACAACACACACACACAGATTGTATTAACCCACCCAATGTTATGGTTGCTCAATTTATTATCAGAAATTGTCTTCAACAAAGTTTGCAATTTTAGGTATTTTAATTTCTATCCCTTTTTATTTTATTTTCTATCCCTTTTTACACTGCTATGATGGGTTAAATCCTGAGTATAGTGTCCCCCCCTCCCTCCCTTCCACATCACATTTATACATTCTTATGACCTGACTGGTCAGTTGTGGTGAAATCACATTTTTTAGGGGGTGGATGGGGTTAATTTTTGTTGTTCTAGTGGTTTAAGAGACTCGCACGAGTTCATTTGAGGCCTAAAATAAAATTAAATTCGTTTGCAGTTGCCGACCGACCCACTGAAAATGCACCCGACCCAAACTTTTTTTTAGCCATTTGGTAATTTGATTTTTTTTTACTTTTTCAGAATATTGAAACAGTTTCGTTTTCAAATTTTGACACATTTTTATCATTCAGTTATAACAAGAGGTGAGCTTATTCATGTCTAGTAGGTGTATGAAAATGTCTTAATTGTAATATCTAATCTGATTTTTTTTTCCAAAAAAAAAAAAAAAAAAAAAGAATGCCTACCTACCGACCAAGTCTAAAAATTATAGGTCGGCAACTGCAAACAAAGAATTTTTTAAGCTTGGCCTGACCAAGAAATGTAAATTAAATGTTTATGTACAAAACTATACATTGTCACAATAATTTCATCCATGAAATCTAATTTCCACAACCCGTTTCATTTTTTTCCCCTAAAACTTGCGAAAATCTGCCTTTACAAAAATATTTTGACAAAACGTCTTTTACAAGGCTAGCAATGTGTGATGGTTCAGATTGTCTACACTCTGATATTGCTTTATAAAGCATCTGTACCCAATGTGTTGGCACTTGAAGAGCAATGCTAAAATCGCAGAGAATGGAGATGGGACAAATCCAAAGTGTTTTGAAGTTTCTGTTCCATATGTGCTCTGTGCATTAAGTGATTATAGCTGAAAGCATGTGTTAAGTTGTTTTACCCCCAAAAAAATCCTCATCAGATTTGAATGTTTTTTTTGGACCTGGTTCATGGTTTTCTAGCATCATTCCTCAAAAGATAAAACTTTTATGTATCAGCCATGGTGATTTAGTTTTAATTGTCTTTTAGAGGAAGATATTTAAGATTTTATTGGGTTGATTCATAAAACATTTATTTTTCAGATCTTGATACTTTCACCTCATCTTATCTAAGATTTCAAAATCATCAGCAAGTCTTATGTATTTTTTTGGCAGCAAGTTTGACATTTAATGGTGGGTGAGAAATTTAATCTTTGAAATGCTTCAAGTTCTCAAGGATATTTCAGACACACTGAACCCATAATAATATGTAGATCTATCTATGAGTCAAAACAAAAGTATTCATGATATAGACAGATAGAGACACATTGAAGAGTTTGAAATTCATGATATTTCTTGGGGGCACTTTTAAGGTTTTGGAGAAAACAAATCGTTGCCAATAAAACAGATAGAGTAAGTTCTCTCTAAATAGGCATTTGTTGTCAGCATGCATTTTCAGGCACACATTTTTGTGGGGCACTTCTACCATGCAGCCCCTCAAGAATTAAAAAAAAATTCTTCAAATAAAAGTGAAATTTCATTCATGAATATGCATGTTAATGCGTCCTTCTGGTTGCACTGTCAGGTTTTCTAATTGTTGAATTTATGAAATTACATTACTGTGCCTTTGCCTCCAAGGTCCCTCATTAGACTGTTTTCCCCTCTTATTACCACATCTAATACCCCCCTCCCCTTCCCTTCTTGCTAAAAAAATCTGGGATCCACCACCGTTGATTTTATAAAAAAGGTACAAAAATTAAGTTTAGTCTTGAGTTTGTTTTGGTTGCGATTGAAGTTAAAAATTTTAAGGTTGCTTATCACATAGATAACAAAGGTTAAGGAAGATGAACCAAGATTTTTAAAGATACGGTTGAAAGATCAGGGTGATCTGAGAGTTTTTTCTTGATTTAAAGTCAAACCCTGCTCTCTTTTTATCTTCAAACAAATTTCACAAAGTTTTGAAAATAAGATGAAAGGATTTTCAATGGTAGAGATATGTATGAAGAGATACTAGTCTGTTGATCATTCCAGAGGGGATATGTTGTCTATGATATGCCAAAATATCAAACTGTTAAAACATGATCCTTACTCAATGGATCAGACATTCCATGGCTGAACCAGAAACATCAGTAATATCACTATGTAAAAATTGGGCTCAAGGAAGATCATGGAGCACCCATTTATATGTGTACCTTGCTTGTAAATCAATAATGAAATTATTTATTTCTTTGCCGTCTTTTAACTTAATTATTATTATAGAAAAAAAATATATCTTAGATGATTGCCTTGAGTCCTGGGTAAAATTGAAGCTTTTTCTTCTAGGCCAAAGGTTTTGATCCCATTGGGCTCAGGTGATAGAGGCTTTTTCTTTACCCCAGGGTCAGGGCAGGAGTGAGACATTTCCTTACCCCAAAGGTTTTAGGCAGGAGTAGGACTTTTCCTTATCCCTGGGTCAGGGCAGGAGTAAGCCTTTTTATTACCCCAGGGCCAGAGAAATAAGTAGTTGATGATTGCCCAAGAGCCTAGGCAGACATGAGACTAACTCCAAACTATGAAGACATTAAAACATTCCCCTGTGTAAGCTGTCCCAGACCTATAGGAATGTGATCTATGTTGGATTTCCAGGTCATTCGAGTTCACTGCCTGACAAGGTGACCTTCACAAACATTGGTGTGTTACACCAGAACTAATCCATTAGGTGTTGGCATCAGACCATGCTGTACAGCTGGCAGGAACTGGAGAAAGACAGAAGGTGTACAGAGTTCAAGACAACACAGTGTCAGATTTATATAGTATGATTATACAATGTGTATTGCAACAGTCACTGTATACTAAAGCTAGCAATTTATTCTAAAGCTGGCTGTATATTCTGCTGTGTGGGATGAGATGGTTTTTGAATACGATCCAATAAACATGATGGTAAAAAAACAAAAACAAAATTAAACACTCCTTAATAGCATTGTTTTTACAATCTTAATTAATACAGCAGGTATAAGCCCCACCCCATCCCATTCAAACTCTCATCATTCTCAATGTACAATAAAGGAAACTTGTGTGTAGGGGGTATATTTCCCTGAGTCAGGCTTCTCCTAAATTTATCTGATTTTAATTAGACAAAAAATACAGATCAATTAAACCTAATCAAATTTTTTGTAAAAAGTTGATGGACTGCATGTTTCTAGTTTTTTTTTTCAAAGTTTTACTAAATGTCAGGAGACTATAATTCAGTAAGGTCACTTTTACGTTATCATGTTTTGTTTACATTTTCAATTTGAAAAATTTTTTGCGAATGTTCTATTTGCTAAAAATTTAATGCAAAAATTTCTTTTATATGTTTGGTGTTTGGTGTTGTAGAATACAGAAAGAGACAAAAATGACAACAGAAGTCAGGGTATGTACTATAATTCTTAAAATTCTTGACTATCTTCCCACATTAATATACTTAATCATTTGCTTTTAAAGTTTTTTTTTAAGGCAAATATTATTGGCATTTTAACTGCTCGGAGTTTCAAACATTCAATTTGTACCTAAATGTCATTAAAAATTGCTGGATTCATCATTTAAATATGGCCATTTTAAAAAGTAGAAATTGAATACAGTATTAATATGATCAAGGAAGTCAAGAAAAGATAATTAGAAGGAGGTAGACGGTGTTTGTCTTGGCAGAGTTATTCCCCTTTAAACACAATTGTAGTAATACTTCAATGACCTCTGTCACAGATTTCTGGCCATAGCTGACATTTTTGTGGTTCAGTTTTAGGATGTAATCTGATTATCTAGATAATGTTTGACACCCCCATCAGGTAGTTTTCTGTAAGAAATATTTTGTACTTTGTCAAACATAGTAATTCTCGCCTGACTTAAAGGAGATAGGGAGATTATTTACTTTTGTTTCTATAAGTGTTAAAACTTTATAATTTGAATCTATTCTGATGCTATAATAGCTGTATTTTATACACACAATTTACAAAATTTGAGGAAAAATTAGATGAATGTGTTGATAAAAAACAAACTTATTTAAGGATTGGAAGTTTTTGTTTCAATTAATGTAAACACATTGAAGATCATTATAACTAATGGCTTAGAAACAATCTCTGCATGAATCTGAGTCCTCAAAGTGTTTACTCTCAATTACACATTCTGTCTTTATGCCATCCTGATTGATTAATGTGATCATAGGCTAGTCATTAAGTTCATCTACATTATAATTATCCTCACTCCGGGTCCCTTTCATGTTTGAATTTTGCTGATTACAGGTACCTCTTACAAACGTCTTAGTTTCGTGGATCCTACGGACACCATCTTCGTTAAAAATGTCCGGACCTACAGTCCAGCTTACAACGCAGGTTTAAAGACTGGTGATCGAGTAATAACCGTGAACGATCAGCCAGTATCCCAGAAGTCTTACGCTCAGGTGATCGGACTGATACAGCAAAGCGAGGGGATCTTAAAACTAGAGGTGCTGCCAAAAGACGACGACGAACAGGAGACAGATCTCTTGGTGAGTCTACAGGGCGGCTCAAAATTAGGCATATTAAGAAGGATCAATATGCATGGTCAACAATATTATATTCTTATTATAAATAACATTTAGGAAATAATTTGTTCCTTGGTATGCCATTTTGTGAAGGAGGGCTGATATATTTTTTTTTCATTTTGCCTATATACTGCAAGTTTTCAGTCTCTTTCTTTAATTAAATTTTAAAGCTCTGTTCTAACTAAGAATTTTGTGGAATTTTCCTTGAGGTTATGCAACCCACACATTAACATGAAAATTCCAAATTTTTCTGCTGGTATTATTGTATGGTCAAGTAACGTAAAGAATCACATATTACAAATACAGTATTTATCATTTAAAGGGAATTAAGTAACTTTATGAATTATTGTAAATGTATCAATTTGTATTTACCAACTGTTTATGTAATCTACATAACATTGGGAGGAAAATTACTGACAGTTTGTCACTAGATCATTAAAAGATCTTCCAAATAAGGTACACATGAAAACCTGTAAATGTATCATATAGGTCGAAAGGCTCATTTGTATTTACCATATAGGACGAGGCTTTGTTTCCCGTTTTCTTAAGATTTTAATCAACGTATCATAACAAAATTAGGGGTTATTCCGTGACATGAACGTATGAAGAAAATAAACAGGTATTTTAATGAGTACAGCAATTAAATACTGTTTTGTAAAAAAAAAATGTAGTTAAAACTTCTTTGAATTGTGTAACTACTTATTTTTCTCCAACTTGCCTGTTCAATGCCTCCGTAGTTTCACACTGTTGTTAAATCAACATAATATTTATTATTTTACAGCAATGGGAAAACCTATTTTGGTGGAGGTAAAACACGAGACCACTGAATGTATATATCAAGCAACAGTAAAGAATTGAAATCATATTAACACTATAATTAATAAATTTTAATTGAGAGTGACTTTCAACATGAATTTCACGACATTGTTTGTTCTATGTGTAACACTATATATATTAATGATTGACGTGAATCATGCAGTTAGAGCAGTTACCTGTTAGGTGTGTATAACTCTTCTTGTATCATTTATCTAATTTACACAACTGATCATAGATTTCTGTGTATCTAGAAAGTAAAGGTTTATCAGATGTAACATTTAAAGGCTATAAAGCATCTATTTTCTATTTCCAGACTTGTAAAAGTCGACCTATATTCCCGAAATTACGGTATTTTGAATTTTAGATATGTCCCAGCACATGGCAGGTAGAGCAGTTACCTGTAAAGTGTGATTAACTCTTCTTGTATCATTTATCTAATTTACACAACTAATCATAGATTTCTGTGTATCTAGATAGGGAAAGGTTTATCAGATGTAACATTTAAAGGCTATAAAGCATCCACATTTCTACTTCCAGACCTGTAAAAGTCCAAACGACGGCAGAACTGTGTCATTTTCTCCCAGGAAGTTTATTTCGAGTGATGATCTACGTGAAAGACCGAGGTCTCTTCTAGCTCGAGAAGAAATCGCTCCAAAGTCAGAGGACAGGATTCTTGTTAAAAGCATGGATCCCCCAAGTAAACTAAAGACCTCGACTTCTTACACCTCGGGACTCAGTGTTTTTCGTGAGCCATGGAATTCCGCGGGGGGCGGTATCCGGGAATCCCCCTCGCGAGAGTTCTCGGAGCGGAGGATGGATTTCGAGACACGAGCCAAAGAAAATCAAGAGATGCCCCCAAATAAAGCGTATTCTTTTGGATTATTTTACAACGATAAGACCCGATCGGCCAGCGATCTGACGTCGTCCGTGCCGCGCCGTCAGGAGCACGTGCTTCACCCCACCGATTCTCAGGAAAATATTTCTAAATCCAACGTTAGTCAGACTAGAGTTATCCCCCTGGAGAATAGACATTCAAGGGAGATTACTCAGGACAAAACAGGGTATACATCTTCACGTCATAGCTTTCCTGACTCCATTTCGAGTCGGACTTCTTCATCTTTGTCATCAGGATTACAAAACACATCGAATTCTAAGTCTGAGTACCACACGACAACAAGGCAATATATCCCAGTGGTCTCAGCTCAACCGTCAGTGATGCCGCACAAAATGTCGGCAAGTGTTGACAGCTTAGACTCCAGTGCCAGTTATCACACTCCGGAGAGAAAAGTCCGAACACGGATATACGAGCAACCACAGCAAGGGGGAGGAAGGACGTTTATTGTGAAAATCGGGGACAGACATTACGAAGGGGGGGTTAGTCAGGGGAATACCAAAAGTGACTTAACAGGAAACGCAGCCAAACAAGTCCCGCGGTATGGCACAGCCTTCGCGCTGACCAGATCTCCAATGTCTGAGGGTGTTGAACAAGGGCGGGTGGTCTCCCAGAAAAAATTCATGTTTGAAAATGGCAAAAGTGACCAGATTCCGCCCAAACCGCCTGTGGATTGCTACAAAACGGAAATTGATAAGATCACGTCTCACGGGAAGTTCAGCAGTGTCGCCACCAGAGTGCAGAGTTTTGAGAAGGAAGACACACCACCGAGTTCAAACATTCGAATCCGGAGGCGTTCCTCACAAGAACGCTGTGTTTCCATGCCACCAGAATCTTCAGTCCAATCAAATCATCCCTCTCAAACGCCTTATCAAGAATCTGCACCAATCAGAATTTATGTCTCACAGGGGTCAGGGAACACTTCGGGCTCTCCTATAGTTGAAATAGTTCCTATGTACCCGAACAGTGGCAATAAAACTGTGACCTCCCCAAAGGAAGTGACATCACAGCCTGTCATTCATATCAAGCAGTCGGATGACATCGACGGCTCGGCACTGAGTCGACACAAAGAAGACGAAGAGGGCAGCCATTCTTCTAAACCTGTCCGAAAACCCTCCTTTTTAGCTGCTATAAATGGCTCTCAACAACGATGTAAGTATTTAGTAGTGGACTTTTACGAGAAGGGCTGACTTTTACAGTTTACTTTTTACTTGGACATTTAAACCTGTATCATCTACGGAGGTACAGAATTGATAATGGATAGAAAAACCTTTCTAGTGGTCAAAGTAATTGTGTTAGGGGCACTTATATGTGAAAGCCTATATTTGAGGATAGGATTGTTGTCGTCTTCTTCAAGGACAACTTATCTGTCCTTTAAAATAGCCGGTTATTCTCCTGAACTAAATGCTGAGCTAATTATTTACATCGTAAAAGAGCTTCCATACACTGTCCTAGTGTGAGAGTAATTCATCAACTGTACAAGTCAGCACTTCTCGTAGAAGTCCAGTATGCTGTTTATAATTCTAAATTAAGTAGTTAGAGTTATTGCCCTTTGATTGTGTTTAGGATAAAGAATAGTTTTACTGTCAGTAGTGATGAGATGGGGAGGGAAAGAGATAGAGAGGAAAAGAGAGAGGGGAAGAGAAGGAGGGGAAATGGAAATAGATTCTAGCTGATATAATTGCTCCTATGTAATGTACAATGCTCTCTCTCTCCTCTTTCCTCCTGCCCCTCTCTGTCATCTCCAGGCCCCTCTCTCTCTCATCTCCAGGCCCCTCTCCCTCTCATCTCCAGGCCCCTCTCTCTCATCTCCAGGCCCCTCTCTCTCTCATCTCCAGGCCCCTCTCTCTCTCATCTCCATCTCTCTCTCCTCTCTCATCTCCAGGCCCCTCTCTCTCTCATCTCCAGTCTCTCTCTCTCTCTCCAGGCCCCTCTCTCTCTCTCATCTCCAGGCCCCTCTCTCTCTCATCTCCAGGCCCCACTCTCTCTCATCTCCAGGCCCCTCTCTCTCTCATCTTTCCTCCTGCCTCTCTCTCTCTCCTCTATCCTCCTGCCCCTCTCTCTCATCTCCAGGCCCCTCTCTCTCTCATCTCCAGGCCCCTCTCTCTCTCATCTCCAGGCCCCTCTCTCTCTCATCTCCAGGCCCCCCTCTCTCTCTTTTATCCCTCTCTGACAATTTTCATTAATTATGATGCATGAAAAAAAATTTTCATCCAATTGAAAAAATTGGGTTGTCATCCCAAAAACTAAAATAAAAATAGATATTTAAAGGTATTATGACGAAACAAAATTGAATACATAGTTTACCCTGAACCCTGAACAGGGCTCCAGATATATAATAGCAAAATCTGGGTTTGCAGTTGTTTTAGAATGGACTTCAGATCTGAGTATTGTTCATTTTTATTTTGCTGTTGCAAAACATGGTACATGCATTAATCATTCATAAAGTAATTTTAAGCTCGGGAGAGAGACAATTGATGTGGATCTACATCATACCTATACAAACTCAACAAAATGAATAATATTATTGATTTCATAAAACATTTAAATAAAAAATTAAATTAGTAGTCTTGTGATTAATATATATATGTTCATTAATGCAAAATTTACTATATATTATATGCAGCTTCATGTCAGCAGAGATATAAATTTATTTAAATTCTGTAGACCTATATCATGTGTATGGTAATAAATGGTAATAAATGGTTAATTTATCATCATTACTGTGTATAAATTTACTTTCACTTTGAAAGTGAATCTAATTCAGCTGGGTGTACTTGAATGAATTTGAATTTTTTTTCTGTTGTAAATTTCCTGAATGAAATGCAATACCATATGCTTTATGTGTGTTATATGGTTTTCTCGGGCTAGAGGGGAAAAAAGTGTTATTTTAACCATTAGGATGAATCATATTGCTATTTTACATTCAGACCAACTCTATTGTAAGAATGAGAGAGACCCTGAGAAAGTTAATGCTGATCCATCCATTGGATTGTAGCATGGTTAGATATGTTTTGTATTTTTGGCCTTTATAAGGAAGGATGCGCGTTTAGTTATATATGCCCTTTTACGCTGGCGTACAGACTGAATTTGACAAGTGCTAGTCTATCGAAATACAAGATGGGATCAACATGTGAAATTATCGTGTTTTGTTTTGTCTGACAGAAAGGGAAGGAAAACTTAGACAGGATTTTTAATGTGACCTCAGCCTTGTGATTTATGCTTCACCCAAATGTTACGACTTTGAATTCTTTTTTTTTGTGTGTTAACATTGTGTAATTCGCTTTGATAAGAGAAGACATGACGGAGAAATTATGTAGTGTGTGTAGAAAATTTCATTTGTGAACATGGTGAACGTTGTGGGTTTTTATTGCCAATTTTTGTAACGGGATTACAATATATTAGATTACTAGTGTACCTGGAATTATCTTTCCAAAAAAGACTATTGTTATGCAAGGACTAATTATGATGTGATCTCAGTGACTTCAAAGATATTTACAGGACATGCACTGCACTAAAGTCAAGCTTTTTTTACAACCAAGGTGAAAGTAGCCCAATGAATTTGTCTGTATTCAAAGATAATGAAGGCTGTACGTTCAAGTATTTTGAACATGTGCGGAATGCATAATAACCATTGGTCAACAAACATTGCAGTGTTTTTGTTTAAATTACCCCTTTTGACACCTGAAATGTCTTGATTTGAAATATTTTAAAAAGCGAAAAAAAAAAAAGTAATTGGAGATAACTGTCAGAAACATAAGAAAGCGATGCTGTTGGGGAGAATGGCTTTAGACTGTGACAACATACTGGATCTGTTTGATCTGAAAATGAAGGAAATATATGTAGGTCTGGGGTTAGTACCGTCCGACGCCTGGCCAGGGCGTATGCTGGAGTCGCCACAGCGAATATTAGAGTCACCAGAGCGAGACCTAGAATCACCAGAGCGAGACCTTGATTCACCAGAGCGAATCCTAGAGTCACCAGAGCGAGTGTTCGAATTGTCGGAGAGAAATCTTGAGTCCATATTTGAAGGTTTCTGGTTTAATTCATGTTCATGTTGATCCAATTTTAGAATTTTGTTTTATCTTTGAGAGTTCCTTGTTATATATTTATGTTAATCATGCATATTCAGTTTAATATTGAATCCATGTTGTGGCTTTTTTATGTACCAGTTAGTACATTTATTTCATCAAGCAGGGTCTTTTTTTAAACTTTAAATTAATTAATTTTTCCTCTGTGAACACCCTATTCTTTTTAATATTTTCTGAACCACACATCTAATGCGATAGACACTTGACATTTAAAGATATGTGTTGACGACACACAGGTAAGTCCTTCGAACGTTTGAAGGTCATATATAACGTAGATTATATAACAGGATAACTGACTGTGTAAGGCCCACATAAATCAACAAAAGAAAAATCTTTCTTTGCAGCCCGCAAATCCGAAAAAAAAAAAAAAATTCAGAGCAAAGTCTTAATTTGTACTTTAAATGGTACTTGTCTTTATGGATATTAAGTTTTTGTTCCATTGTTTACAGACATACTTGAGATCAGTTTATAATAAATACAAAATGTATAATATATACACAATGTAGATTATATTGTGAGAAGTCTGGGGAGAGTGTCAAAACTTAAAAAAAATGTATTATAATCCAGAAGTATTTTTTGTTGTTGATTATGAAATTTTGAGTTTTGTTTCGAGAAGTTATTTTAGATTGCATAGACTAGGCTAATTTATAAGTTCTTTGACAAACAATGACCACAGTTTATAATAATTTATTGAAAGTTGCAAATACACATGACAACCTTTTGAAAAAATGTGATCTTGCTGAACAACAAATGCTTTTGTTTGGCATATAAAACATGTTTAAATTCTAAAATGTTGATAAACAGTATTATAATGTTTTAAATTTCTTATAAACAGTGTTTAACTCTGTTTGTCAAAATTATAGAATTTAAAACATACTTTATAAGGTTTTATATGCCTTTATAGTTTTAATTGAAATCAGTGAATTCCTTTTACATGATGTTTTGAGATTTTCCCTGTTAGTACAAGTACAGATGACTTTAGTCTGAATAAGTACTTAGTTCAAGGAAGAATAGCTGTATATGTACTTGTATGTGTATTGAACTTATTAATAATAAAATCTGTCCTCTATTTCCACCTTGTATGAGCAAAGTCTAAATAAATTAAAATTGTATTAAATTTATAGAAGAGAAATTTAACAACTAAATTAAGAAAAAGTATGATAGAGAGTCATATCATCAATATTTCCTGAGAATTCACACAGTTTCTTCTTTAATTATTTTTTCAGTGCAATTTACCATGTGTTTACATTGAACTTAAGTACCTTATGGCTTTATAAAGCTTAAACTACCCAAAGTTATGTTATATTGTTTAACATAGGTTAAAATAAGCTTCATTTCTTATAATTTAATTTTAGCATAGACAATAAGACAATATTTCCTCTAAAATTGGTATATCAAAGTGAGCATATTTTAAATAAAGATCAAGCGGGGTAAAATGTTTTTGATGTAAATCATTGTTAGTTACCGGGTAGGCAAGTTATGGTCATAATTTCAGATTCTGCAACTGGTTACTTTATCAGATTGATATAAATGACTGTTATAATTAATACACAATTTATTGTTAATTTCAGATTCTGTGACCATTTAATTTATCAGAGCATAAATGACTGTTAGTCCAGAGCACACAAACTTATTGTTAATTTCAGATCCCCCCTGGGGAAGTCCCCTACCCCCCAGCTCCTTCTCATCAGAACCAGGTAATTCATTAATTAATTAGCTCCTCAAATGTCAATCATTCCAGTCCCCCCTGGGGAAGTCCCCTACCCCCCAGCTCCTTCTCCTCAGAACCAGGTAATTCATTAATTAATTAGGTTCTCAAACGTCAATCATTCCCCTCCCCCCTGGGGAAGTCTCCCCCCCAGCTCCTCAGAACAAGGTAATTACAATAGTTAAATAGTTCCTCAAGGTGTGGAGTGTGTACCTTCCTGTTGTGAGCAGTCACTATAGATGTACTGTATGATGGGAAATCGCCCCTCCCTCTTTTCAAAAAATTGAAAAAAGGCCAAATTCAAAGAAAACCATGAAATCTCTTTGGGCAAATTTAGTAAGCTGAGGGGGGCTAGACATGGAGAATTATTTGTATTTCTGGAAGGACAAAAAAAAATGGGGTGGGGGTGTTAAAATTTACCATGCACATGTGTCTGTCTGTGGATGATGTGTTATGTTATGAGACTTTCTTCATTTATTATCTGAAAGAGATTCAAACTAAACTTTCCAAGTTATCCTGATACTGTGGAAGCTTAATGAGATGCATAGTTTGATTGTGAAGTTGTCTTTGGGGAAGAGAATGGGTAAAGGTCTTTCCTGTTCAGACAAGTCTCTAGTTTTTGCTTTGACGTAGATGTTCCTGTCTTCAAATTTTGCATCTTCTCATCAATATGTGAAAATGGAAGTTTAGCTTATTTTTTCAGTTTGCATGGATGCTTGCCTTCCCTTTTCTTGCTACAGGCTATAAATCATTAAATTTCTATCTGCTATTGTGGACAAAAATAAATATTCATAGTTTTAGATTTTAGATACTTTAGTGGTTATATTCTGTTACTTTAAAATTACGTCCCTTGGAGAATGTTTTTTCTGAAAATCCACCGGTTGTTGGTACAGCAAAACTCGGTTAGTGCGAACACGGATATTGCGAATTTACGGATATAGCGAAGTCATCTTAGATCCCCAGCTATATAAATTTAATGAATTTCTTATACGGTTATAACGAATTACGGATATAGCGAAGTAATTTCATGGGTCCCAGTGACTTCGTTATAACCGAGTTTTGCTGTAGAAGGTTAAAAAAAAATCCTGTCTTTGGCTCTATATGGTGGCTATTTAACAGTCTTTATGAGCCAATACAACAACACTCCACCTGTCTCAAAGGTCAAGTTTCCATGTCTTCTTCAATTCAAAATAAATCTAGTTCTAGACTAGCATCAGGGAAGAGGACATTACATGTAGCGTTACAGACTTCCTGTATTCAGCAATTAGTCATTTCATTGAACAAAAATCATTTTGTCATGGCATAGATATATATTAAATGCAGAAATATTTGTTGGGGAATTTGATTTAATTTCGCTTACTACAGTATTTCTTTGTTAACAATCAACAAACTTAAATCCAAGACAAAATTTTTTACTTGACTTAGTATACTGAATAATTAGGATATCTTTCGAAAAAGCAAACTTTAAAGTCCACAATATCTCTTTAGATGAAAATTCATCGAAATTTTATCCAGATGAAAAATTTGAATTTGTATTTTATTCATATAATGGAGATCAATCAAATTCTTCCTAGTAAGTGGCCTGATTAGAGAATTTAAAGCCAATAAAAAGCTTGGGAATGTGATGAAGACTGTTTTTGAGAATTAAGTTCCTACATATTAGCCGTCATGCCACGTTCTTTTCCAGATGTTTTCGCCAGCTCTATTTGTACGGAAATAGCACTGACTAGTACCCCAGTCAAGGAACCAGCACAGACCGTCGTACTGAGAAAAAAACCTAAAAGTATAAATCCGCAAATAATCTAACTTGTGTTGCATGATTTGTTTTTGGTCAAAGCTAAATAGTTTCGTCTCTAATACTGGCCCAGGAAAACTCACTTGCACGAACTGTATTTTGCTAACATTGAATGATGTTGCACTGGTAATTTTTAACCCTTATGTTTGAATGGCAGTATATTACAAGATCTCCCCTTTTCCCCAGGTAAAAAAAGTTAAAGTATTATCATGTACCATTCACAGGTCTCTGTTTATAATTAGAAGTCTTGGCAATATTAATTTTACGAGACAAAATTTATAAAATATACTATTACATGTATGCTTCACCCACAAGTAAAGAAGAATAAACATTTGCTGACACCCCCACCCCCACACCCACCCCATTTATTTAATGGAATTTTTCATATGTTTCATCACTGGTACTAATTTACTGTAAGATTTTAATAGTTACTTAGACATGTTAGAACTGTAAATAAAAGAAGAAAATACTAAAAACACATGAAAATTTGTATCTGTAAATATGAGAAATTGATAATTAACCATTAATCACTATCATAATGATTAATAAAAATAGCGATTCAGATTTTTTGGTGATTAATATAACTCTTCATTTTATTTATTTTATAGATTTGACAAATTTTTTTCAATTCAATTTGGAATACAATACTGAAGAAAAACGATATGAACATTAAGAATTTTATTTTGAATCCTGTGATTTAGATCAAATCCTAAACTTTTACAAAATCGTCTAATTCTAAGGAAAATATCAATATTGAAAAGTACTTCATTTTCTTCGTAGTTTTGCCTGTGTCTACCTCAGACGACCTTCTCCTTCCAAGTTCTCCGATCAAAGACATCAATTCCACTGTGGTACTACGACGTAAGTCAGAAAGTAAGTACACTGGGGTACTATTACTATATATATCAGAAAGTATATACCGTCTAACAGGTAATTTTTACTGCTGTAAATTTTTACGAATTTTGGTCAAAAAAAGGTGATTAAAATTTTTACACTAATGTAATAAAAATTAAAATCATCATCAATTCCATTGTTAGCACTTTACAACGAAAATGTGTCAGAGAGTAATGTAAGAGAGAGAGAGAGAGAGAGAGAGAGAGAGAGAGAGAGAGAGAGAGAGATTTATTAAATTATATCAATATAAACAATGCCACAAATTACATTATGTATCACCGTGGTACTACGTGTGTCTGTCTGTCTACGTAAAAATTTTTCAGAGAGTAAGTTAACACAATCTTCTCTGAGACATGCCATACGGTGGGATACATTTTTGTTCAAATTTGATGTCAACTTCCTGTTTGTTTTTGCGTCTGTCCGTTTCATACATAACAAATTTTTGTCACAGTTTTCTCAGCAACTACTTGTCCCAGATGCTTGAAATTTTAACACAATCTTATCTGAATGTCAAAGAAATCCGTATCAACTTCCATACATAACAAATTTTCGTGGTAACTTCTCATCACAGATGCTTGAAATTTTAACACAATCTTCTCTGAGACATGCCATACCGTGGGATACATTTTTGTTCAAATCCGATGTCAACTTCCTGTTTGTTTTTGCGTCTGTCCGTTTCATACATAACATTTTTTTTGTTGCAGTTTTCTCATCAACTAACCATAGCAGATTCTTGAAATTTTAGTACACTCTTTGTCGAGGCATGCCATATGGTGGGATTAATTTTGATATGAATTTGATGTCAACTTCCTGTTTGTCTGTGCTGTCCATAATGATGTCATGATTGTTTATTCCACCGTGGTACTACGACATAATTTTATCATTTACCTATACATGAATGATGTACCCTTCATTTATTCATGTTTAATACAACATAGCTAGGCACACCACGTGGTCACAACTCAAACTATCAGAATTGAAGTGAAAGTATACATGTACAGTGTATTAAGAAGTTTTATTCAATTTGAAAGCACATGAAACAGAAGAAGGTGTCAAAGATTGAAAACACAATAATTGGAAGACCTTTAAGTCATTATCAGTCACTAAACATTCATTAGTTGATGATGTTTGTACAATTTATACAGGTTAATTGAGATTTACCTGCATGATCCCAATTGATGATTGACTTAAAAGTGCTCAAAATACAAACAGTATAATTATATAGCCTCCAGGGAGTGAGCTTAATGGCAATTAACATTACTTTTACACATACGATGTTGAAAATTTAGACGAGCTGTTTTATAAATTATGTGAAATTTTACGTTTAAATTTTACGGATTTATAAAACTCGTAAAAATTAGTAAAAATTAGCAGTACGTAAAAAATATCCGTTATATAGTAATTATGTTCACCAATGAAAAATGTAAATTTAAACATTGGAACTGCATCAAAAATGAGAAAAATAGAACACAAATCAAAAATTTTCATTCAACTGTGGTATTGCAACATGAATCAGAGAGTTAATGGTACACGTACTACATTTAGTCTGACACAAGTCAGTAAACGTAAACAGAGGCAAGTCCAATATGTACTTTCTATAGGAAGTCAAAAAGGAGGAAATTCTACCTGCCTCTCTTCAGTAAATCTATATACAAAAATTTGTTTTAATTTTCAGCCTCTCCTGAAGATGAGGCCATCAAATTGCAGCGACGGACATCGTATCTCATGGCAACCGCCAAGGACAGGGACTCACACAAGCTGTCATTGGACAAGACACACTCTCCCAGCCAATCACAGACAGAGATACATGTTCAGTGAGTAAACTTGGATTTCATTGGTTCACACCGTCATGACATATTGACACAAGTGCATTTATGTAATCTATAGTACATTTCAAATTAAAATAAAAATAAAAACACTAATAATGTTTGTTTTTTTCAGGATTACCCCCCAGAAACCCTCCATGAGGAAACTGAAGTCTTTCTTTGGAGAAAAAGTAAGTCAACAAATTAATAAATGGTCCCTTTATATTTTCAGGCAACGCGGATGATTGAGGCCACAGAGAGGGATTTATCCTTTATATTTTCATGGATCATTGAAGTCCCAGAGAGGGGAATATTATTTTTGAATTGTCCTTTATATTTTCGGTCATCTCGAATTTTTTAGGCCTTAGAGATCAGGGACATTCATTTTTAAGTGGCCCTTTATATTTTCAGACAAATTAGATCATTTAAGACCCTAGTGAGGGAAATATCATTTATTAATAACCTAAGAGAGAGGATATATGAAATGGCCCATTTAGACACCTCGGATTATTCAGGCCCCAGAGACGGAAATATCATTTATAAATGGTCCTTTATATTTTCAGACACCTCGAATTATTGAGGCCCCGGAGAGGGGGAATATCATTTATTAATGGCCCTTTTTTATTTTCAGACACCTCGGATTATTGAGGCCCCAGAGAAGGGAATTTCATTTATTAATGGCCCTTCATATTTTCAGACACCTTGGATTATTAAGGCCCCAGAGAAGGGAATTTCATTTATTAATGGCCCTTTATATTTTCAGACACCTCGGATTATTGAGGCCACAGAGAGGGGGATATCATTTATTAATGGCCCTTTATATTTTCAGACACCTCGGATTATTAAGGCCACAGAGAAGGGAATTTCATTTATTAATGCCCCTTTATATTTTCAGACACTTCGGATTATTGAGGCCACAGAGAAGGGAATTTCATTTATTAATGGCCCTTTATATTTTCAGACACCTCGGATTATTGAGGCCCCAGAGAAGGGAATTTCATTTATTAATGGCCCTTTATATTTTCACAGACCTTGGATTATTGAGGCCCCAGATGGGAATTTCATAATTACATGGCCATAAATATTTTCAATTACAGAGAGGGGAATATCACTTATTAATGGCCCTTTATATTTTCAGACACCTCGGATTATTGAGGCCACAGAAAGGGGGATATCATTTATTATTGACTCTTTATATTTTCAGACACCTCTGATTATTGAGGCTACAGAGAGGGGGATATCATTTATTAATGACCCTTTATATTTTCAGACACCTCACATTATTGAGGCCTTTGAGAGGGACATTTCATTTTAAATGGTCCTTTATATTTTCAGACACCTCGGATTATTGAGGCCACAGAAAGGGGGATATCATTTATTATTGACTCTTTATATTTTCAGACACCTCGGATTATTGAGGCCACAGAGAGAGGGATATCATTTATTACTGACCCTTTATATTTTCAGACACCTCAGATTATTGAGGCCACAGAGAGGGGGATATCATTTATTATTGACTCTTTATATTTTCAGACACCTCGGATTATTGAGGCCACAGAGAGGAGACAGGACCCCTTCCCCCTCTCACAGGCAAAAGTGTCTCAGATAACTTTTACATGAAATTCTTATTTTGTATTGTTTTATGTTTAATGTACTGAATTCTTTTATCACCTTAGAAAGAGATGAAAATTTTTACATAAATTTTAAAATAAATAAAAAAAGTAATCACATGAATAACAAGTGAGCTATTTTTCCCTGTGTACCTCACCCCAATCTGCCCACTCTTACCAACCATACCAAGGTTTGACATTGTAAAGTATTTTTTTTTTTATCATTTTTGTATAAAATATAAATTTTGAAAACTACACATAAAGGTATTGTATATTTTGTACAGACTCAATGTGACGCGTCATGTGTGAGGGTTTGTATAATTATACTCATTATACTGATTATTAGAGGAAAGATGAGTTACTCTCAGTGTCAAAAAGCCAGGAAGCATGGTTAAGGCTGTATGCCCCATTCATCGCATTTTTCCGTGGGCTTTGTTATTTCAGAGGAAAGCTAATTTCCTCACTGGTGAAATATTGCCAGAATGATATGCACATAATACTTGGATGTAATCTGCTGCAGAATACATTTCTTTTTTTTTTTTTTTTTGGATATCAATTTTTTGGAGTCGTGAACGAGCCTTACAGATTTCCTGTTTGTAGTAAATGATGTAGGGATGAGTCATTATTTTGTCTCTCAAGAGCCAATTCATGTGTCATGCTATTGATTGAATGAATATGTCTTGGAAAATTTTAACAGAGAAGAAAGAGAAAAACACTTGTAGCAGCTTAGAAAAACAGATAAAATATTCAGAAGATTCCTCACTGTCTGTGACTTTGATTTCCTGCCTTCTTCAAACCAACACTTGCACTTGAAAGTCATGATTGTAATTGAGTTGGTTAAAATCATTGGAATTTTAAAATGAATTAAAAGTAATACTGGCTATTAACAATATGCTTTTCATTACATTGTATATTGAACATTTAGTCAAGAAAAATTATAATCATACTACAAGATTCATTGCAAGAAAAAAAATGTTACTTTATAATCTGGATAACATGAAGTGTTCAATTCATTCAAAGGTCATGTCATATTTTATCATCTACAGAGCTTATAAATGTTATTTGTTTAAAATAAATAACCAGTTTTTAAGGACAAATCGCTAAATTTGTGTCTCGCTAAAATTTCCACTTATACGGTAATTTGAATAACATTAAGTGTTCAGTTCATTCTATGGTCATGTCATATTTTATAATCTACAGAGCTAATAAATGTAATTTGTTTCAAAATCAAAAACAAAAACAACCAAAAAAAACTTCTGCATAATATACACATTTTTCTAAAATTTACATTTTATTTTCTAACTAGCAAAATTGCCATTCATCATAGAAATAAAAAAAAAAAATCTGTGAAATATCCTCACAGCACCCTCACCCCCACCCTCCCGCCCAGTAAAAATAACCGTTTTCCAAATGTCCATATTAGGTATTGTTATAGTTGTATATGTACCAAATTTTTGATTTCATCCACAAATAATACAAAAAAGCAACCTCCATCCATTTTCCCAAACCCCACAAAATCAGATCATCTGGAATTGTAAAATTTTTGGGGGAAAAGAACAAAAAAAAGATACATGTATCTGTATTATACTCTCTGAAAAACAGACACATCGAGATTTTTTTCCATAAAAGACTATAAGTTGAGGAAAATAAATTCAATTTGATTAATACAACGCGTAAGAAATATTTTTATTTTAACATGGAATTATGTCATTGGTCTTTCTTTTTTCTTGCATCATAATATAAGTCTTCAATATTCTATACCACTTTAAATTTTGGGGCATACTAAGTCAGTAATTTGTAATAGCATTTAACAGTAAGAGTATATTTCAGCTCAAATAAAAGTATCATTAAAAAATGTTTCTATGTTTAGATTAATTTTTAATGAAAATTAATTGAGATATCATTAACAATATTTTATATGATTGACATTTCAGAAAGCCAGTGACAGGTCTTGGAAGCCAGTGTGGGTGGAGCTTAGAGGTCATGCCCTCTACATCTCAAAGGAAAACAAAGAGAAAAAAGATCCCGCCCTGGTAGGCATCCCTTTCTATCTCTCTCTCTATCTCTCTTAAACATTCTTTCTGTCTCAATCTTTCAACCTTTCTCTTTCACCCTTCTTTCTTCCTGTTTCTCTCTCAATCTCTCTCTCATAAATTCTCTCTTCTGTCTCTCTCTTTCAAACATTTTCACTCAATCTTTCACTTTCACCCCGCTTTCTCTCAGTTTCTCTCTCAGTTTCTCTCAATCTCTCTCATACTTCTCTACCTATCCCTCTCTCAATCTTCTGCATTTCAAAAAATAGACAATTCAATAATTTTTATCTCTAAAGAAATATTTAGTAATACTACAAAATGGTAATACCATTCCAGATTCACACATTCAATTTTGATGACCAGCCAATTTCCATCAAATCCTGCCTGGTGGACATAGCTCATGACTACACAAAGAAAAAGAATGTGTTCCGATTGAAGACCTTTAATGGCTCAGAGTACCTGTTCCAGGCGGAGGAGAACGGAGCCATGCTGGACTGGATCAAGGCCATCCAATCCAACAACAATCCAGATTCTGATGTAAGTCCCAAAATATAACACAGTGTTCTTAATTCTTTTCCAAAGTATTATTAAAATGGAGTTGTTCTTCAGTAATGATTTGTATAGCTTTGAGTTTTTCTATTTTTTTGTTTTTGATGGTGTATTTTTTTTAGTTTCTGTTTTAATATAAATCCCTTTTGTTCCACTGTGGTTTGAATCCATTGACAGTTTAACATGTGATTTGATACTGATATCATTTTTTTTATGTTCCATTTTAAGGTTTTCTGAGTTGTTTAGTTTATGTACTTATCCTGTATTGTGTGTCTTTTTGTACACTTCTAAACATTTTTGGCATTTCCTCTTAATTGGTTAAACCAAACTGACAATGTATGTAACATCTCTGGATGGAGAGCTTTCCTGGGAGGGAGGGGCATAGCTCCCCTGTTTTGGATCTTAAGCTTCCAGTGGGACAGAAATGCCCCTCACTTGGGAAACTTTGAAACATCAAGGGCCAGGGGCATTTTGTTGACAATTTGATATTATTAGCCATTAGCCTTATATTTTAAAATTTTATGCCCTATATTCATTGCATGCAGTCACTTAACAGTTTATGATTTTTGGACCAATTATCATAACTTTTACATGTTATATTGAATTTCCCTGTTTTAGAATCAATCTTATGTAAGTATATCTTGATTTTAAAAAAAATCAGCCAATCTAGATAAAACTTGAATCACAGAGCTACACATTCCTTCTGTTTAACTTAAGTTTATTTCTTAGTCACAGGTCATTTGCATGCCATTTATTTTCCTTGTGTGATATTTACTTTAGAAGGCAAAATCAATTTAAAATTTGTGTTTTTGTCATTAGCTGCTTTGGCCAATCAGCTGTCATTGTTGCTAGCTGCTTTGACCAATCAGCTCAGCTGTATTTGTTGCTAGCTGCTTTGGCCTATCAGTTGTCTTTGTTGCTAGCTGCTTTGGCCAATCAACTGTCTTTGTTGCTAGCTGCTTTGACCAATCAGACGTTTTTGTTGCTAGCTGCATTGACCAATCAGCTGTCTTTGTTGCTAGCTGCTTTGACCAATCAGATGTTTTTGGTGTTAGCTGCTTTGGCCAATCAGCTGTCTTTGTTGCTAGCTGCTTTAGCCAATCAGCTGTCTTTTTGCTGATTCTTCTGGCCAATTAGCAGCCTTTGTTAATAGTTCAGGTGCTGCCTTCTATTGCTGCAGCAATGTAAGTCAGGGTTGTTTTGCTTGTAAAGAATGTGATTTACATGCAGTTCTCAAGATAATAAAAAATGTTATGCTGTGTATACTAATAAAATTTTCAGATTCTTTTTAATTATCAATGTTTTATATTGTTTTACAATCAGAATATCTATTTCTCTTTCATATCTTTTTTTGTTTACTATTCAGAGATTATTGTAATATATCTTATATTCTACTGATTAAGAGATATGTAAACTATGATAATCAAGATATTTCACTTATTAAAGACATTAGGCTCTATAATATAATGTGATTATACTGGACTGAAAGAAGTTGTGACACATAGAAGCTATGCAACAAATGCAGATAAATATATAATCCATGTTAGAAATAGATATTTCAAATGAATCTTGATAAAACTTACCCTGCGTATACATGTAATTCAGCTATAGATTAAATGTATATTTACTGGACATACTGTGGAATTATCAAAGTTTGTGGGGGGGCAGTTGGGGGTACATGATTTTCTTGGGTCACAGTTACCCACAAATTTACATCTCCACAAACAAACTTTGTCATAGATATAAATTCACTACATGGTTTGTAAATGTGAGTAATTCAAAAAAATACCTCAACCATTTTGGTTACCAATGAACCAATTGATCCCCACAAATAAAAAGTGATTCCACAGTATCCACAGATTCTTATAATAAATCAAATTTTTAATTGAATTTCAATCTTTTTTTCAATATTTATAAAATTTTAATAAAAATGTTAAATCTTTTGTGTTTGGTTTCCAGGAGAGAGGGAAGATGGAGACTGACCTAATTCTCCGCAGTCGGAACCAGATGGAGCTTCAGTCGGCCCCGACCCTCACCTCTCACGGATCCACCACCTCATTACGGACCTCCCCTCAGGTGGCCCCTAAAGCCCCCAAACAGAGCAGCAAGACCAAACTCATCAAGATACCCCACTCCCCCAGCATCAAGAGGAAAGGCAAAGGTAAACTGATCAAAGTACCCCAATCCCCCAGCATCAAAATATCCCACTCCCCAAACATCAAGAGAAAGGGCAAAGGTAGGCTGCATGATGCAGTTGAGATATATTGTAATTAAAATCAATTTAATTCAATTTAATTTAATTCTTGGCCTGGGGGCCATAAAACTTTTACCAAAGAATTTATAGCGGAAAAGAGCTCACTTTTTATGATGTCAATGTGTCATGGGCAAAGGTGATCTGCACTTTTACCAAATGGAATTTTATACAGGGTTACTTGTGGTATGGAATGAATTTTTAGAACACTAGCCATTTATTTTTTTATACGCCCGTCTTAAGACGGGACGTATTATGTTATAGGCTTCATGTCCGTCCGTCTCATCCGTTTTATGGCCCCCAGGCCAGGGAAGGGGAGGGTGTCAATGTGTCATGGGCAAAGGTGAGCTGCATGATGCAAGTCAAATCATTTTATCTGACTGGGTCATGTTTATATAATCAAATGTTATTTAGTTTGTTGGGACGAAATTTACTGGGTTACTTGTGGTATGGAATGAATTTTTAGAACACTAGCCATTTATTTATTTTATCTCTATTTCATAGGATTGGAGTCAGCATGTCCATTTTCCATAGATATCATATTCATTGTGTTAAAAAAAAAATCAATAATATATTTTTAAAAATATTTTATGTACATTATATATATACTTGTATAAGTGTAATTATGTGCAATTTTTTTTTCTTCATACTGGGTCAAAATTATTTGAAGCCAAAGCTACCATGAAGTAAAGGAGATAACTCTTGCAAGGAATAAGATCAACAGAATCATTTTTCTCTTTTATTTCACAGAGTCCAAGAGTTGGGGATTGTCCAAGTTTAAGAGTTTCCGTAAAGGCAGCAGTGTGTCTTCCCATCCGGGGGATTCCGAAAATAACGACATGTTCGGAGTACCTCTGGAGTGTTGCATACCTTCACCTAACAATGACGTAATTATAATTTTATTTTACTTCTCTAAATGTTAGCTCTTCTGATTTAAAGAGTCTGGCATGCTTATGTCATTTGTAAATGATTCACATTGAATTCAATGAATTTAGCTTCTACATAAAAAACATACATGTACCACTTGTTGTTCTTGAGTGAAAGGAATTCTAATGTTTGACTCCAGCAGGGGCAATTATTTTAGGACATGTCATGCTAGAAAAGTAAAGGGCACCACCTTAAGGAGAAAAATCTTAGTTATATCTAATTATAATTTAATTCTGGTTGTAACGATGTATTTGATTGGATAAAAAATTATTTCATATCGTATAAATTGGGTTGCCTACGTCACAATGACTTGCGTCAAAAACGTATCAATCCGCCTGATGTTACATTTAAATTTTGTACAAATTGAAGTCAATTTGTTTGAAATGATCTCTTTATTTCTTGCATCAAATGAATGAAAATTAAATTTTAAGGAATGAATTTAATAGCTACCCATTTTTCATACGGTATAAACTGGGTTAAAGTTTATGCTTTTTTATAAACCGCTTCGTGGTTTATAAAGCAAATGTAACCCACTTTATACCGTATAAAATGGGTAGCTATTAAATTCATTCCTTAATTTAAAAAAATGTAAATAAGAGGCAGTTTATTTCATAGACTTTAGGTTGGTGGCTACGATAGGAAGTTTCTGTTAGAGAATATCTACTAATGTCTTATTTAGGAAGACATGGGTGTGTCAGATGAGCATTGTGGCCCTTAGGCCTCTTGTTACATCATATATAATATCACAAATTATATATAATATATAAGAACAAGAAAAGATTACTGATTGGTTGAAGAAAATCACAAACTTTTTCTATACTATTCTTTAGTTTGTGCCAATGATTGTTGACCTTTGCACCAAAATTGTTGAAGCACGAGGGTTAGAGGTCACTGGGGTGTATCGGGTCCCAGGTAATACGGCTGCAGTTAATATGATGATGGAAGAACTAAATAAGGTAATTAAGGGGTAACCTTGTGTGAAAATTTATTTGAAATGATCTCTCTCATTTATATGACAACACAGATGTAAGTTGAGCATTTTTGCATTGGATAGTAAATTTAAATTAAAATTCAGCTGAAAGTCATTCTTGTTCTTTGAAGCAAATGTAGAGGATTTTTTTTTTTGTGAGTTTATGGAAAAAAATACATGTACAAAGTTTAATAGAATAACCACATTGTGTTAATGTTTTTGACAGGGTATAGACAATATGAACGTGGACCACGAGAAATGGTGTGATGTCAATGTAATCAGTAGTCTACTGAAAACCTTCTTCAGGAATCTCCCCGATCCTCTCATTACCTCAGGTACTAACTTTTCTCTGTCTGCTGTGTAATTTTTGAGCTGTTGCCAAAAAAAAAAAACCACTACAAAATGTAATTTTTTCTGCACAATCTGCAATCTATATGTTAATTCATGTACTAACGAACAAAAATATAGATTTGATTGTTTCTATTTATTATATCTGTTAATATAACTTACAAGACCATGATTATTGTCTGTATTACTAAATTATCTCCATGCATGGATATTTCCTGCAGTATTAAATTTTTTATGCAGTAAAAACAGTTTTATCCAACACTAGAGCAATCTGTTTCCCTTGGTATTCTCACTTCCAATTTTATTCTCATTTCACTATTTTTCATGTGTTTTGCACTGTATAATCTAACACCCTGTCTATTTTAACATAAGATTTACCTCCCAAATCTCAGATTAGTCAGGTTTCACTTTTTGATTTAATCATGTCCATTAGAAGTTAAAAATAACAAATTTTACATCTTATATAGTCAATTTTCAAGGATGTAAATTTTGAAAAAACATAAACTGACTTTAAGTTTGTATGTATTTATTACCTTTTTAAAAAAATCTGAAAACGGAAGGCGTCTTACATTTAGATAAATTAATTATGACGTTTTTCTCCCAAAGATGTACACAATTTATATTTTAATGAGGAAAAGCCCCTGTTCTCAATTTCATTATCTTAAAAGATCCTAACATTGATTTATATACTGGGATACTGTTAATCAATGTGAAACTCAAATCATCTAAAAACTTTGAAAGTTCAATGTAAATTTTGTATACTATGCTTCCCCAAAAACACTTGCTAGTCATAACTCTTTAAAAAAAAATCTATACATCTATATCAATGCGAATTCATTATCAATGTGTGTTTTAAGAAATCTGTTGTACAGATACCACAAATTACCAATATAGTGAAGTAAATTGATTTCGCAGGTTCCTAGAAGTTTGTTATAACTTGATTTTACTGTATTTCAAAACAATTTGTGTTTGTTGGTTGACAGCCTTATACCAGGATTTTATCGACGCGAATCGTATCGAGGATCTGGAGATGAGAATGCTGAAACTGAAGCGGCTGATACACACGCTACCAGAGCATCACTTTGAGACGTTCAAACACATCGCGGAACATCTTAATACCGTGGCCAGTTTTGGTCATCTCAACAAAGTAAGATTTGGAGGGAAATTTTTTCCAGAGTGACTTACATGAAAATACATTATCTAGTAAACATTTCAAATGACGTTTCAAAATTTCAATTTTGTGGGATGTGTCCTACATTCCATTGCACTTTAAGTCAGTTTTGAAACTAAGGTGAAATTGTTATATATTCTTTGTTTAATTTTTTTGATTTTTTTTTTTAAAACTTAATTTTTATGTGATTATAGAATATTATGTTTCTAAAAAAAAGTCAATCAATTGTTTAAATTTTTTTTTTCCCAGAGTAAGTGAATTTAATTGACTCCAGAATACTGACCTTTTTTCTCTGTTTGTTTTAGATGGATGCTAGAAATCTGGCAATTGTATTTGGTCCGACTTTGGATAATAGAGAGCATCATTCTACATGTAAGTTACCTGTGTACAGACAGACACATACACATATAGGATATGTCTGACCAATGTAGGATAATAGAGAGCATCATTTTACATGTAAGTTATCTGTGTACAGACAGACACACATACACATATAGGGCTATGTGAAATTGCAAGTCACAAAATTGCTTCGAGACCCATGGTGTCTGATCACAGTAATGTAAATGCATACACTGAATTTATTTTCCTCTATTTTGTTTGATGGTTTTAATATTTTCACAATTTATAAAGAAATGGTTCCCCATTATTATTTTTATTTACAATGCAGAATGATTAAGATATCCAATTTATTAACGATTTGTTTTGATATTTTATTGGTTATTCAGTTCACGATCGTTGTGTTTTGTTTATGATTCAAGGTATTACATTAATTTATAATTTGTTGAATGTAATAATTTATTTTTGTTTCAGAATGACTGGTTCTTCAGTTCGTGGGATCAGGACAGTTATGTCCCCCTGGAGGAGGGTCGGGAGGATGACGAGGCCCCCTCCAATCCCTCTGTCTCCAAAATGAGCTGTGACGAAGACGGTAGGTCATCAAAACAGGGTAAAGGGGGGAGGCAATACATCAATACAGACTAAGGGCAAGCAGTATACCTATATAGCAAACATTGTTAAAAGGAGGGTTAGGGAGGTGGGACCAAACCTTGTGAAAAGGCATTTGTCTTTATTAGATTCTAGAGAAAAAGGGTAGGAAGGGGGGATGGGAGAAAAAAGTATTATTAGAGCGAATCTTGTTAAAAAAGTAAAACGATTCAAAAGGGTAAGGGATAGTGGAAGCAACTCTTGTTGAAATGCTTTTAACTTTATTGAATTATGGCAAATTAATGGAGGGGACAGCTTTATTAGATTAGACTTTGTTAAAAGATATAAAGAAACAAAAGGTAATTAAAGGTGTAAAGAAGGCTTACCATACAAGAAGCATTATAACAAATTTATTAGATACATGGAGATCTTTGGAAATGAAGGGAATTTTACAAATTCAAAGGAATATGCAATATAAAGTTAATAGGCAATGATTGAAAATATTTCATGTTAAAAAAAACTTTCAAGTCAATTGCACTAAGTAAAACACATTAATGTAAGTGAAAATCTTAATATTCCCTTGAAAGCAGACAGCTTTCCATGTTTTTATTCTGGGCGGGATATTTAGAAATAAGCATGTATGTGAATAGAGCATGTTTTTTCAGGCCTTCTGTACCAAATTCCTATCTACTTGTAAGTAAGATGTTACAAAACAAACTGTAACCTGAGAACCCAACAGAACATGTACATTAATAATAAAAGTACTTGATACTTCTAAGGTCTAGTACATGCCTTATGTATACCACTGAAAAAATATAGTCAGCTTAATAATCAGAGAACATTTATTTGTTGATACGTATACCTTGAAATGGAAATCTTCAAACTGCTATCATTGATGAATTAAAATTTTGAATATTTTTGATATTTGATTAAATAAAAACTTGATATCTCGGTTATTAATATCTCAAATACCATAGATATGTCAAAGAATCTGAAGTCTCACTCACTTTTCTTGTATTTAAACCATGATACTTTAAATTATTTGTTATTTCAAAGTTCTTTTTATAGTGTATATGCCCAATCACTTTCAATGACTTTTAATAAATTATCTTTATTTTAAGAAGCATAAGCAGAAAAAAGGGAGAATTTTGAAAATTGAATGAAAATAATAATAATTTATTAAACATGAATTCAAAGTGAAGTATACCCAATAATAAATAAATTATCATAATAATTAGAAGAGAAAAGGATCAAGATTAATTTAATCAGTTTGCTAAATGACTTGCATTATTAATGAATTTTTTTCCTCAATAATCAGATGTTTCATGTTAAAATATATAAGTAAGATATGTTGTAGTTTAAGTAACAGCTTTTGAACAGATATAGTACTGTACAATTTTTCGAGTGTCATGCTTAAGAAAGAAATTCAGTTTTCAGTCTTCATGACTGTGTTAGACTAAAGCCATTGAAATACAAGATAAATAAACACAGTCTCTCGTTTATTTTCAGATAACACGGTGAACCCGCGGGACATTGTTTCCTCAATAGTGCAAGCAGCCAATCAAAAGATGCGTAAGAAATCGGCTCCGGCTCTAGGGGAGGATCTCAATGTTAGTCTGACAGACGGGGGATTCCGCGAGAGAAACATAGACCTAGAAATCAAACACCGAAAAATGAAATCGACAGCAGAAATGAAAGCTCGGAGCAGTCCAAACTTACCAGCAATGGCCGCCAGTCATCAAGACTCGAGGATTCCGTCATCTAACCGGTCGTCAGATAACGTTCCAGAGCGTCGACTGGCGATGTCTCACGAAGGGATCGATTCTTCAGAGTGGGAGGACATGAAGAGAGAGAGAACGGGATCCAATTTATATTCCAAAACCCGACACTTCTCCTCAGACTCCCTGGACACTCGAGAGGAGATGGAAATGTCACAGAGTGCAAGTCCGACATTTAGCCATTCTACGATCGAGGCTCTCCGAAAAATCGAAGAAGAGGCTAGGGCGCTCCGGGAGAAGGAAGAGAGGAGGCAGCAGAGGGATCTAGAGAGGTGGAAAATAGAACGACAGAGGCAGGAAAGCAGTCGTAGAGAATTGGAGGCCGAAAAAAGTAAAAGCAATGAGAATCTGTTGGATTTTCATATTGGATCCATTTGGCATTCCACATCTGATATTTTTAACAAACTTGCCAGAGGTGAGTCCAAGGAAGTTCTGGAGAGGAAACTACCTGGAGGGAAATATGACCGTAACTCTACAGCTAGTGCTTCTGACAGGTCGGAGGGCTCTCGAAAAAACAGCACAGGGAGTAATTCTGGAGGGAAATATTTCGTGATTCAGAGTCTAGGATCTCGGAATAACAGTCGTGATCGGCTGTCACAAGGCAGTGCTGATTCCCCAGTGTTTCCTAGTAAGCGAGCGGGGTCTATGGAGCGGCTTTTAGAATCCCCCAAAAAAAACTACTTATCTCCTCCACCCAGAAACTACCCAGGAGAAAAGGGACAGTCCAGAGTTGCTGGACGAGATAATCGAGAACGACGAAGCTCTCGGAAACGTCTCAGTCGAAGTGATTCGGCACGGAGAGGCTCGCTGGATTCTCTGATAAATCTGGGTCGTCAGTGTTCCCATCATTCCTCCGACTCGGACGAAGGTTCCGACCTTCTCTCTGATCTCACGTCAACCTTTGATCAAAAACTTCAGATTTTAGTGAATCCGAAAAATGTGCTTAGTGGAAGTGGTGTTAAAACGACTCAAGAAGTGCTGGACAAAGAAAGTGCTATTTCGTGTCTTCCTCCCCAGAAACCCTTAGCACAAGCACAATGCAATAAGTTTGGTTTGTGCAGTAGTAATGACATGCTTGAAAAGCAATATAGGGACCCAAGTCTTCACAGATCACCCAAGGATGCAAAAATAGGAATTGCATATCGATTCGAGAGAAGCCCACTCAGTAATACAGTTACCACAAGTCAGCAGGACGTTGTGGATGGAAACAGTGATTTTAGCAGTGGGTTGTATCCCCGTGAGGAGACGAGAACTTCAGCAACCACACTTCTACCCGTGTCTGCTCACGTACAGGAAATCAGAACAATCTCTAGCAATATGTACGGATCCAAAGAATTTCGCCCTAGCGGTAAGACAGAGAGGACTGAGATCAGCATACCCCTCAACAGGCAGCAGGAGAAGGGACCTCAGTATCAGGCTCGTTACGGAAGATCATCCAGTACGCCGAAAGACTTCGAACTTGACGTTAATCTCGCAAGAGCTCAAAATTCAAGGGAAAGTAATTCTCAAAAGCGAGTGTTTTCACCTCCGCCAGAGAGGCGAAAAGAAAAACGCCAAAAGCGCCGTCACACTGTGGGTGGTACAGACGACCTGGAGCACTTCAAGGCGCTGATGACGGTCGTTAATCCGAAGGACGATGGGTCTCCGAAAATATCCGCCTGGGATCAACTCCAGCCTGCAGTCAAGGACATGCCTCGGGGGTCGCAACGGTCCATGTTGTCATGGTTACAAAACGAGAGGCTGCGGGAAAGTTCTCCCGATTTATCTGTCGATCAGGAATCAAGGCCAAAGTTTTATTGATGACAAATTATGGTGTATATTTATCATATCTCATCTGATCAGAGCCCTCTGTTATGTTAAAAGCCCCCGGCTGCCTTACTATGTTTGTTTTATTTGAGGTCTTATTCATGCTTCAGAATTGTTTTTTGAAGATAGCATGTTTAACATGTGATGGACAAATCAAAAGAAATGAGAATCAAACTGGTTTTTTCCCCCACAAAATTTTTGCAATTTTTTTTTCATCTGATGAAAAACTTGTTGAAAGCTTTTTGTGCATCATTTCATTGTAAGGAGGATGGGAGGCTTAATTTCAGAACTAAATTATATTTAAAATGCAATAATCATTATGTAATCACATATGATAATTTCTTATGCCTTTAAAAGAATAAGAATGCTACATAAAAAATGTCTCGCAACACAACTGTTAATTCACTCTGCCTCCATTGGACTGCAAAATTTGTGTTTTTTTCAGCAAGACTGAAACTTTCTTATTTTTTTAAAAAAATATAATAATCAGAATATACAGGTGTGCAGGTCACATGATTCGGCTAGATACGAGTTTAGGTACGCACAAACTGAGATTAAGTTACTATTAATGATTGTTGATATTTAAACAAGAATTTTATAACCAAGAGTCTCGCTGCAGCAAATTAAAAGTTGTAACATAAAGGTACCATTTGTAATGTTGTCCCAAGATATTGTAAGGTCTTTCAAGTGAAGACGGTTTTTAATTTTTTTTTTTTTTTTTATCATAATGTATATATGTGCAAAGGGAAGTAACCTGACAAACTTGATCGAATTCGTCTTGTATGATTTTACACCCCCCAGTGCTACAAAGGTCAGATTTTATAAATAGGAATCAAGTGAATGGTTGAAGTATTTGTATTCAGAGAATTTGTCCTCTGAGCAGCCTAGCAGGTGCTTTTAACCTGATTTTTTTTATCCCATTGTACATCCTGTTTATTCATCCATGACAATGTTGCATCAGATTTATTAGGGCCCCGCAAGGATTTGCGGGTGCCCTATAGTAATCACTCTGTCTGTCCGTCCGTCTGTCCGTCTGTCTGTCCGTCTGTCACTCTTCCGTCCACAAATTTTCTGTTTTTTTCTAATAACTTTTTTTATGGTTGCCCAATTAAGATCAAATTTGGTATGGTAGTTCAATAGGCAGAAATACATATTTTGATGCTAAGTTTAATTCTCTATGTCTTCTAGTTTGGAGCTGGGGTGGTGGGGTAGATTCCTTAACTATGCATAAGAATGAACGGGCACACACCCAATTAAGATCAAATTTGGTACGGTAGTTCAGTAGGCAAAAATACATATTTTGATGCTAAGTTTGGTTCTCTATGTCCCTTGGTTTGGAGCTGGGGTGGTGGGGTAGATTCCTTAACTTTATATAAGAATGCATTCAATTGGCAAAGAGAGATAACTGCTGAAGATGTTCCCATTCAGTAAACTGAATGCTGCTAGGAGTCCCATGAGATTAATTAGCTTTCCTCCTGAAGAAAATCCAGAGCATTATCTTTATCTGTCACATTGAGATTAATTACCACCTCTGTCTGCAAATGAAGTTTGTTTTGAAGTTAAATCAATTTGGAATGCTATGAACACTCTGAAATGTGGATTTAGATATAAATTTTTATTATTTTTTTTTGTTTGATAGTTATGATTTCATTAAATTCTAAAAAAAAAAAAAAAAATAGATTAAAGAAGATTTTTTGATTTATCAGGGTACTTTTTTTTCACTTTTCTCACTTTTTTTAAATAAATGAATTCAAGAATATTTTTAATTTTTAATGTAGTTGTATAAAAAAACCCATTCTATCATTAATACTGAAAAAGTTCTTATTGTAAATTTAGAAGAAAATGATGAGAGAGGTACAATTTATCCCTTGGGACTAATTATCTAGCCTGCTGCAGAAAATTTAGTAGGCTTTTCTTTATCTGTCACTTTAAGATTAATGAAAACCTTAAATTGTCTGCAACTGCTGTTTGTTTGAAGTTAAGGTCAAGCCTTCATGATACAGGTAACTCTCGATACCTCGAAGTCCGCGGGACCGAGAAAAAACTTCGAGAGATCAAGAGTTCGAGATTTCAAGAGTCCGGTATTTTCCGGGTTTGTTAACCGGTTTTGAAATTAGTCTTACCGGATGTAATAATTTTCATGCAGTGCTAACCGTTGCTTAACCTTTTACATTTGGTTTTTATAAAACAATGGTATGTTTTCGTATTGTAGATAAGTATTTATTAAATTGAGTAAATAAAAAATGTTCATCGTCACTTCAAGTTTATTTATGTATTCTTTTTGATACAGACTTCAAACTACGCATTCGTTAAATAAAAATAAAAACATTTTACCGCGTCGTACATAGCATTGACTACTTCAAACATTACCAGTTAACGTTCACGGTTGGACGGGATTCTGTAAGTATTTGTGCAACAATAGTCGTAATATTGACATTAAGGCTGTTTCTGCATTTTCATATTTCGTTAAACTTTGACAATGACTCGAGTAAAAATTAAACTATTTAGTTTTTTGTCTTGTATTCAATTTACTGTTTTACATTCACTGCTTCTCTGAATTATCGTAAGACAGTCGATGATAATTTTTTTATGTAGGCAACATATGATTAATTATAAATCAATTATCACCTAACAGTACAAGTGTCACCTGTAAAAACATCCCGTTTCTCGAGACCCGCGTCTTCTGCCTGGGGCCAATAAATGTCCAGGTAAAGTCGCTAATTATATACACATAGCCACTTCGAAGTTTCAAGGGTAAATTTCAATAGAATATGCATAGCGGGACTGCATTTTAACTTCGAGGAATCAAGGGTTTCGAGAGATCAAGAGTTCGAGAAATCAAGAGTAAATTTGCTTAGTTAGATAGGGGAAAAATTCGGGACCGGAGACTGACTTCGAGCGATCAAGAACTTCGAGAGATCGAAGTTCGAGCCATCAAGAGTTACCTGTATTTGCATTCATTGAAGGCTGGCATTTTATATAACACAAGATTCATAATTGTTTAAATATACATTCAATGTTAAGTTGTTCTTTACTGTCTAATGTAAATACATGGATATTATTTTCAGGTTTTTGAATATTCAGGAATTATCTTGAAATTTTAAGAATACAGTTGCTGTTGCTTTTTCTTTGTACATTTATTAATCATTCTGTAAGCTGCACCCTTTTAATTCTACCCCATGGCGGGGCCCTTGCTGACTGGTCAGTTTTCTAGTTTTTGTACACTTTTATCATGTTGTTACCTTGATTTGTTTTTGTTGACACACCTCAATGGCTGCCGACTTTTAGAGATTTTGTTATAACTAAAAGCTGTACAGTGCACACACACACAAAGAAAGGATAGTTCTAATATTAAAATTTATACAATTTTAACTTGTGTCTTTCATTGGAAAGTTCTAGACCTGTCCTGGGGGCCATAAAACTAAGACTAGCTCACTTCTGATCTCAGTTTCACTTTTACCCAAGGAATTATTGGTGGAAAAGTGAGACTGAGAACAAAAGTGAGCTTGTCTAAGTTTAATGGCCTCCAGACCAGGGCATGCAAAGGCTGTGGAAATACCACCCTCAATGTAAAACTTTTGGTGGGGTATGCTACATTGACTAATTGAAATTTTTTGTAGGGGTAAAATTTTCATCGATTCAATGGGATGCAGATTCCCATAAATGAATGTTAAATACTGTATACAGGGTTATTTTCGCCCTGTGTTATTTTCGCCCTTTTGAACTTGTGAACAATTTTGCCCCGTCTTAAATTTGCCCAGTCATAGTTCTGTTTAAGAGATTACGAGTTGTAATTTGAATTCGCCCCGTTTTAAATTCACCCAATCATGGAGAGGGCGAAAGGGGCGAAAATTTCCCTGTATACAGTATATGCTTTTAAAATGTTAAAATTCTATATACACTGTAGCAGGATATTTGTCTATGCTCCATATAAAGCAGTACTGTAAACCTATTTCATTTGGCTGTATATTCTTTTTAGCGGCTTTGGCGGAACATAACTACATGTACAGCTAATTCAAGTACAACGCTAAATGCCTTGCACATATACATATAAATAAGAATATGAAGAAATGCGCTTAATCAAATCTATGCTACCTTATTCGAAAGTCAATTTCCACCAAATATAGTAAACGCTAAATATAACATATTTATAGTATATTGCATTATCCCCCCCCCCAAAAAAAAATTATGCCAACATTAAACAATCATCATTTATTCACAGTTTTTCAAATTCCGATGTTTTAAAAAAGTTTAAAAAAAAGCATAATCCTGCTTGGTTACAATGCCAGCAAATGATCAAGCATAGAAGTGACAATATTCACTGCCGGTCTCTCTCTAGTCCTTATAGAGGGCTAAAACATTGTAGTTCCTCCTAACTTAGATGGATTAGGTTAAAACATATGATTATCCTCACATAACAAACATGTGGATGTAGTTGTTGTTCACTGTACACTTTGAATTACTTCAGCGGAGGGGTTTGGCATGTTTTTCTCTGCTAAATCATGTGACTGGATCCCCTAAATCTGATTGGTCGAAATAACGAGATACGAGGCAGATGAAGAGATTTAATGGAACTAAGCGAGGATCCTCGGGGCTTTCCTGAAAGTGCGACAAATTTTATCATAATTACTTATCAAGAAGCAGTAGCTTTATGATAATTACACCTCATAAATATACAAATTATATGTTTGATACTTATTTGTTCTTTTAATAAATCATTCAAAATACAAGGTAAGTTATATATAATATTCATGATATCAGACAGCGTCTTTTAACAAAATGAATGATGTTTTAGGCTTATTTTCGCCCTTTTACACCTTGCAAACAATTTTGTCCCTTTTTAAATTTGTTCAGTCATGATTTTGTTAACTATATTAAGTTATACAGAATTCTTTGAATTCGACCTGTTTTAAATTCACCTAACTGAGGTAAGAGTGAAAGGGGCGAAAATAAAACGGATGCAAAAATTTCCGTGTATACAGAATATATACATATATATATATATTTTAAAAGATGTATACATACTAAAGTTGCTCTCAGATTTCCACAACTCCGAGCCAAGGATCTAATGAGAGCACAGGCTTCTGGTGAAAGGGGCTTCTGTAAACTGGCTAATAACGCGTAAAACCAGGAACCCTGGAAAAAAGATACATGGTGTTATATAGCATCAGTAAACTGGCTAATAACGAATAAAACAGAAGCCCTGAAAAATATCAATTAGACTGGCTAACAATGCATGAAACCATGAATACTAAAAACAGAAATTAATCAACTTATTTTGAGTGGCTAACCACACATTAAAGCACAGTGGAACTCTTAGATATAGGAATTAGTTAACCACTGTACAGTAGCCAATCCTCAACATTTATTTAAAATACAACGGTTCAAGAGTCTGAGATTAGTGAAGAAACAATTGTTCACTTTTTTCAATCAACTTATGTTGTTGCAGCTAGGATTCCAACCAATGACTTTTGGTTAATTCTACATGTATGTTCTGTGTTTGAGTGATTTATGATATGATAGTGAATATGACCTGGTTTATGTTCATTTTAATACACTCACCTGTTTATCTGAAAACCCCGTAGCTTCAAACCAGTTGATGTGATATTCTAAAACCTTGACCACAGTAGGCTGAAACAAATAAC
>NW_026931247.1:0-45922 GCF_032062105.1 Saccostrea cuccullata | reverse complement strand
ACTGTACAGCTAGATGACTTGCACATTGATATTCCCAAATCCATTCATGGAATGGATTCTGATTTTGTCGGTATAAAGAACAATTTCATATTCCCAAATTCATCGAACGAGTGAATCTAAAAGCGTATAAACTTCATTAAATAACAAAATATCTTAAAAGACTAATACCCCATTCATACGACGAAAATTTGCTTATGTGTGCAAATCTATATACATATAAGTAAATCTACACACGTAAGTAAAAGTTAAAGGGTTTTTATCACGCATAGAAATTTCTTAAAAATTAAACACTATTATATTCTTGAAACATATAATTATCGTTTAATCATAAAATAATGCTTTAAACTGTCGTATTTAAGCCATAATACGTCCGTAATGTAGGGTCTTCAGATTGAAAATCTCCACTAATTAGATAGGGGTCACGTGGTACTGAAACGTCATAGGTGTCAATGGGCAATTAGACCTCGTAAAGCGTATCGTAAGAAAACATCTATACCGTATAGATATTTGCCTGAAATAAAAAGAATACACCACTAGGTTGAAAGAAATTTTGATATTGACAATATTACTTTGGCTATGGATGCTCAATCTTATATGTTTTAACTTCTACAGCATAAAAATAAATAAAAAACACACCGTGAAAAGAGGAGAAGGCATTGAAGACGAAGCCGTTGACAACTCCTGTGGCTTCGACTAAATAGATCGAATTATTAACCTTTGACTTCTTAAATAATTATAAAAATGGTCATACGTTTTCTTTCTTCGTTATTTTGATAAATTATACATAAACAGATCTTGTGTATCTTCTATCTGTTCCAGCAATGAACATCATTTGATAGAAAGGACACTTCGATCTTCAATGGCGCCGTACGCAATGGTACGCCATTACGAGCTTCACAACACTAGTCTTTGTGCATTAAATGCATATTGATTTTTTTTTTTTTTTTGAAAAAAAATACTATTTCCATTAAATATATATTTTATATAATACAGAAAAATTTTGATCGTACATAAACCAATGCTCTGAATATATAGACAAATCCTCGCACCGACCAAGTCCCTGGCAGGTAAAAGAAACTTCCTAAAACCTTTCCTGTGCTGATTTTTCATCTAAACGCCACAAATTATTTATAAATATCTATTGATTAACCAATTATCATTTCTTAATTACTAGTAGGGTTTATAGACGAAGCCATTGGGTCGTTTTGTAAACACAATAAGTACTTCGCTTGACCAGGACTGACACCTATGACGTCAGAGCAATGGCGCGCAACATCGGCGATCAAAATATGCATATTGAGAAATTTAAACTTTGAATCGCTGAAACAACCAAAATATTAATTTTCTAACCAAAAAATTTTGATGGATGATTTTAATAGCATATAAACTTTGTTATATCAAAAAATCATGATGCATGATAAAAACCCTTTAATTTGCTATGCGTTCAGACGAGATTTAAGTACTGTTAGTAAATCCTCATATTTTCATTTAAAGTAAGGAGATACACAGATTCAGAATTGTGAATTTTTAAAGAAAAGGGGTATTTCCTTACTGTTTGGGTATAAGGCTAATTATTGAATGTTCCTCAAAGAATCTAGGGGGTGGGGTGGATCTGATCCACTGATTTATTGGTACGAAAAAAAAAACGAACTTAACGACTTTAATTAATATGGAATGCCATATACGACAGCCAACTGCTTACTGCCAACTGCTGACTGCTTACTGCCAACTGTCAGCTGCTTACTGCCAACTGCCACACATATTTGAATAAATTTTTATTTTTATATTGATATTTTTGTAAATTCAAAAAAAAAGGCGCGGATCTATAGGACATTTTTTCCAAGGGGGTCACTCTGGTAAAAAAAAAATCCAACCCAGAAATTTCATGACAAGAAAAAAGTACGTAAAGTCCTTTCCTAAATGTGAAAATTTATTTCGGCCGGGGAGAGGGGGTTCTTATGCGTCATACCTTCATGTGTATGACATTTTTCATACCAAATTCATCACGAATCCACATTTTCAATTGGGGAGGGTGGGGGGCGTTCTAAGGTCCCTTTTAGTTGATTTGTTTTATAATTAAATAACTTTTAGTTGGTTTAGTTTGTGCAGTAAATAACTTTACAAATTTCAGAGGGATGTTCCGGACCCCTCTCTCTAGATCTATGCATGTAAAACATATTTTATTTGTACAAATAAAGAGATATAAATGTTTGATCGGCGTTTTCTAAGTGGAGGGTCCAAGGTCAGTTATACCGGTAGTTCGTTTATTTAACGTATGACTGTACAAATTTTAAATGACCCCCCCCCCTCCCGATCTATGCATGTGAAACATTACAGGGACGTAGCAACAGGGGGGGGGCTGCCCGTCTTTTTTCCCCAACATTACCATTACTATTGAAGATGTATATTGAAAGGATTCTTGCCCCCCCCCCCCCACTTCTTACCATAGTATAAAGATATTATGGATTTGTAGTATTGTGTGGAAAAAAATGTAAGTGAAAGGTAGTTGGCCTTAAAAAAAGTTAGCCACCTACAACCCCCCCTCCCCCCCACGAAATATGATTTTCGAGTTTGGGCTATTTCCTTTTTTGTTTTTTTGTTGTTTTTTTTTTTTTTGCTTGTCAACTTTTTCAGGTAAGTAAAAAAAAATTCTCTGGTTGCCCCCCCCCCCCCCCCCCGCCACTTTCAAAAACGATGCTACGTGCCTGCATTATTACACACAGAGATATACATCTTTAATTTGAGGAAATTTTTAACTATAGAATATAATGGAAAACGGAAATTTATTTTCAAGACATCTTTCTCTGCGAAACGACAAATCTTTTTTATTATTATTCTCTCTTCAAAGGTTTTGTTGTCTCCGGGGGAGGGGGGGGGTCTTTAAAGATTAAAAGCAGAAAATAGTCATTTTATTACCTATTTCAAATAGGAAAACAAACAAAAATAATAAACAATGTACTTTATCAACTGCATATATTGAATATTACATAAGATAAAACCTATTGGTCATTTTATTCAATTCAATTTTACCAGGGAAACCCCCTTTGAAAAAATGTCCTGGATCCGTGCCTTTTTTTTCCCTTCTTTTTGTGAAAATTCATATCAATATCGATACAAATATAAAATTTATTCATATGTGTGTGGCAGTTGGCAGTAAGCAGCTGACAGTTGGTAGTAAGCAGTAGTTGGCTGTAAGCAGTTGGCTGTCGTATATGGCATTCCATAAATTAAGGACAAAGAATGGTATAAAAATTTACACACAAAGAAGGAAAATTTATAAAAAAATTTTAATGCTGGAAAATGTTTTGGCCTTGGTCCTAAAGATATAGAGGAGCCGTTGGGTTTAAAAGAAAAGGTAACTGATGCCATCTTCAGCAGGAATAGAACGATTGGAATCTTTTTGGTGTTGGGAAATCTACTGTACATCAAGTTTGTGAGGCCATAATAAAATATCCGCTTGAATATTATAATTATGCATTTTCCAGGAGAAAAAAAGGATGAAGAAAACTAACAGAAATCCATCTCAAAAATCTTTGAATAATTCAAATATGTGAATACGAAATAAACACTAACCCCTGGACAGTCATCATGGTGAAATCAGGTGCCAAGGATCGAAGATACTTTGGAATGCCTACTTTCAAGGAGTTTATCGAAATTTCTGTAACATTTAGTTATATGTAAGTAGCTTGCCTGAATTAAAAACAGAGAGAGGTAGAAGAAAGTTATCAAGAGCTAAACGGTAATCGGGCCCGAGCAATCGATGAAATGCATGTTCCTATCATAGCTCCCTACAGGACACGTGTTTGCGACCACTGTTCCAAGCAAAAAACCCCCTTATGTCAAAAATTTTCAAAAATGACTTTTTTCTTTAAAAAATGATGTAGAACCTTAGGTAAATATAACCTGTGAATATTACAGGTGTATCTTGCTCCGTTACGGATTTACAGGTATTCAAAGTATGCATCATTTATACGGCTGGCGTCATATTTTATAAAAAAATTTCTCTTGTAGCGACGACGACGTTATAGCGACGTAATAAAAACATGATTTACTTATACGCAATAACTTGGTATTGTATTGCCATTCTGACTAATATATATATGCTTAATTTGTTGTAAAACATTTTTTTTTCTTTTTTATGAAAAAGTTCAGTTCATTCTTTTCTGATATTTCTGACGTAGAGAAAACACCGCAAATAATTGATAGGTCTTTTATAAAGCAAAATTCACTTTCAATTTTACCGCTTAAAGGCCGAGGTTTTTAACCGTACGGTTTTCCTCAGGTAAGTTTGGTGTGGGGTGGAGCTTAATCGAAGAGACTGAGAAGCCCCGACTGAACGACGCTGGCTTTGTGTATACTACTTATATACACAGGATGTTACCTGAGCCCCTGAGTGTATTACCTGTATGCGTTTTCCTACGACTTTGTAAACCGAGGCCGTTTTTTTTCATGTTTAGCTCATGAATTAAAATGCGAAATAAACTAAAAGCATCATTCTTTTGTTGCAGACAGAATCCTTCTCAATTTCTTTCTTTTAAAATAATTGATATTTTTAATAATTCGACATTTTCTTATATACAGTGTGTTTCTTTATGAAGTGTTATAACGAAAATACATTAGCGTTGTAATCTGGCGACAAAAAGGGAAGTAATTCAAATTACACGTGTCGTCTACGCAAAACGAAAGAAGAAAGTGAATCATAAAACAGTCTCTCGGTAAATAACAATGAAACTTAGAAACGATGTTTTGAGAATAAAATGTTGAAGTAGAAATATTATTGTCTAAATAAATATCTTTCTAAGATAAACCCTACTTGGTTTTTCCATAACGCATGGTCTGTAAAAATGACCAGGGCTTCGGACCGGGGTTGATTCCCCGACAGCTATGTAACGGGAAAAGAATCATCTGCATCGTTTCTGTTTTCTTTCGGGATTCATTATTAATTTCAAACATTAAATACAAAGCAAGATGTTATATTTCGAGTAATTTCTCTTCTAAAACTTATTATTATACCGTAACTTCATCACCATAATATTAATGCAGGTCTCGAAGAAAAGCGACACGTACAGGTTTGTCTTATAAATATAAATTCGCTTGACTCACGAACAATTTTACAATGTTGTAATACTTGTTTTAAAAAATAATTTTATTTAATTCCATGATACTAGCTTCAAACGTAGGTCGGTTTATTTTGTTAATGAAAGGAGGAATAAATGTACGTTAACTCATGTTTTGACACGGAAATTAAAATTATCAATTGTAATCGTGATATGAAATCCTCCCATTTAAAATTAAATTTATATTATATATTATATAGCCATGGTTTTCTTGTCATTTATTTAATTATTTGATAGATTGATTATATTTATGGCATATCATTATGAATTAAAAAATAAAAAGAAAAGAACGATTTGATTGCTTCTTTATCACGTTGGCATAAGCGGTAGGCATCAAAAGCCTGAAAGTTAATTCGATGGTCGGTACGATCTCCAGACAAGGTACACAAGATATACACAACAGCTGCCAACTAAATGTCAATCAAATCAGAGTATCCAATCCCAGGCTTAATTTCAGATGATTGACAGAGGTTCTAAGACCAGGTGAATTCGAAGGAGGTGCTTATTTCCTCCCCCTTTAAGTTCAGCCCAAATCTTTCAAAACCAGCAACAACAAAAAAATATTTTAGTTCCCATTCATTTATATTTTTGATAATTGATTTTACTTGTCCAACCACTGACCAAGAGACAGCATTAAGGGGCAGGGGCTTGCGCTTTTATCAATGAACATGACATAAGGATTTTGTAAAGTATGGTATTTCAATGTAAATGATGAGTACCATTTATTCTTTTTTCTAAATGCTCAACTACATATGTATTTTCTTTGCTTAATTGTGTCCTCATTTGCTAAAAAAATATTAGAATGAAAGGGGGATGGGGGGGGGGGCAATGAAAGAATAAATATATAAGTACTAGTATAAAGAAGGGTTTCCGGAGAAAAAAGGTTTATACCCAGGTTTCTTTACTTATGAAAAAAAGTCATTGAGAGTGATCTCCCGTATGGAATTCTCTAGGCGCTGAAAACAAAGAAAGCATATGCAACAGAGTGAGAGGTAAACAAAAGCACGTGTGTGTTTTTATCGGATATATTCAACTCTATAAACTCTACAGTAATAAAAGAAAAGCAGCGATGGGTTTGTTTACATTGTGTTGAGGGGGCAGACAGTTAACAGGTCGTCATTTAGAATAGGTAAATGATTGCTGGGAAGTGCAAAGGTGTGAAATAATTATGCTGAAAGTGTTGATAGCTAGGTGGACCGAATGAGAACAATTCCATAGGTTATGTGAATGATGCACCATTAAAAAGTTACTATAAATCCTTGCAAAAATGTTTTTGACAGTTCGTTTTCAATTAAGTAAATTATAGAATAGAAACAAACAACCACTCTCTTGATTATTATGAATATTGATTAAATGTTATTACAGAAAAGGGAAGTAACTCAAAATTAAAGAACAGTGCTGGTATTTCTGTGTTTTGTTTCAATATTCGCATTTTCAGCCAAATTATATGCATGTCATCGGAAATAAGGTTTCAACAATGTGTTTTATGTATAAACCTTATGAAATAAATGGGTTTTAGAGAAAACGTATGGTTAAAAATAATATAGGCCCATTTTATCAACATTTTACATAGGAAATGCATTGAAAATTGTAAAAACATTGATTTGACAAAATCGTTAAAGGAAGGCTGGCTTGATGGGTAAAAAGGACCTGAATTGAACATGTTTGGTACCATTAAACCTGTTCAAAAAATTTTGAAAAATTCTATACGAAAACCAGAAACGTTGCCAATGTCCTTATGAATAGTTAAAGTGTAATTTTCAGATTTCAAATTATGAAATAACTATTAAAAACATGACCTGAAAAACTGAGAAAATGAGTAAGGCATATGATTCAGCTTTTTAAAAAAAATGTATATTTTCTACAGTACAACCACGTACTTACATGTATATATAAAAGATTGCCGAACAAAATTATGAGTCGATCCTCTTGTGCTTTACGCATAGATCTATGAAAGTGAAAGTTAGACTTACACTTTCTCAATATTTAAGTCAGTTATGCGATCCGATCTGCTGAAGTTTACATGTCCCAGTTTAAAAACAACAACAGGTTGTTATGAAGCAAGTTTCACAGGTCAACACATATATCATGAAGGTCGTCTGAAAAACAATATTTTAGAGACAAAGAAAAACGTGTAAGTCAGGGGCCTATTTAGAACAGCTTTTAAAGCCCTCGAACCAGAACCATACACTAGCAAGTATACACAAATGTACAACATCCGATTACCGTCTTCATAAAAAAAAAAAAAACACATAAAGAAATTTCATAGAAAAGAGAACATGTAACTGTTTTACGTGCGAAATCTGCACATTGGACTGTCTTTCGAATAAAATGCTTCTCATATATATTAGCTAAATTCTATCCCAGTCCACCCAACATTTTACACACATGTATACAAAGAAGTTCCATTGTGTGCAGAAGGGGGAGGAATGCTGGCCATTCTCTGTCACTTCATTAACATCAAATATTCGAACATCTGACCATCCTTAACAACTTACAAGGAGTCTATATGTTCTGAAAGTGTGTGTGTGTGTGGGGGGGGGGGGTGAGTAGGCTACTTTTGTGTCTTAGTCTTTTGGTTAAATTTACATGGAGACCGGTCTCTCGGATGAGTCTGTATAAACCGCGGTCCCGTGCCGCAGTAAGTGCTGGCACGAAAAAGATCCCTCACTGCTCAAAGGCCCTGCGTGTCGGTTATAGGACAATATTTGTAGCTCTCCACCGGCAAGTGGTGGCGTCTCCATATGATTTTAAAAATCTCGAGATGGACGGTTAACAACATATAAACAATCAATCTAATATTTAAATTTAAACATTGAGAAAGGGACATCACTTAAAGGTACTTGGACACAGATTTGAAGTTATTATTTTCTCTATAATATTACGACTTATATATTTTAATAGCATTTCACACAAAAACTAATTAAAAATCTTATTTCGTTTAAAAGATATTGAAATTTCAAATTTTTCGGCGGGTTTGATTGACATATCCTTGCACTCTCACAAATTTAATTTTATTCTTAATCCTTAGGAAAAGTGGCAATCTCGTTTTGTATAAATGAAAAATATTAATATTATAATCCAGAAAATTCAGAGTAGACACGTTCGAAAGCAAAACAAACACAATATATTGTCAGTCCGTGCAGTTTGGTAAGCAGACTGTGACGATTGAACGCACCCGGTGAATTCTAAATATAAACAATAACAGAACTCGAGCCCTGTTTACAAAAACTGTGTACATAACACGAGTGTGCTCGATTTGCTAAACTCTGTACGCATCTCTTAGTTCGGAATGACGATACTTGTGAAGGTGTTTTGCTTTCTAACATTTCTACTCTGAATAAAATTATTTTTCTTGATAGAAGTTCTAATATTTCTCATTAAAACACATCAAAATTGCCACTTTTCCTAAGGATTAAGAATAAAGTTAAAATTTGTGAAAGTGCAAGGATGTGTCAATCAAACCCGCCAAAAAATTTAAAGTTTTAATACCTTTTAAATGAAATAAGATTTTTAATTAATTTTTGTGTGAAATGTTATTAAAATATATAATTCGTGATATTATATAGAAAAAATTAGAAAATATTAACTTCAAATCTGTGTCCAAGTACCTTTAAGTTTCACTGCTAAGGATAAAAGAGGACAAGTTATCAAGAAACCTTTTTTTTTAAACAAGATATTTCCGAAGTTATCTAGAAACCTTTTTTTTATACAAGATATATCTGACTTTTATGTTTGACATCTGTAGCGGTCAAGCGGACAGTATATAGGGAACTTACACTGCCTCGCTAGTGAGCTAGCTTTTCTAGTGATGCCGTCGAATCTCTCTTTATTTTAGGCAAGTTAAGCAACGACGAGCTTGTTTAACCCCTGGATGGGTGACCGCTCAAAAACATGGAAAATAATGAGGAACAGGCCTATATCACCACAATGCTAAATGATATGCAAAAATTTAGCTTTTCAGACAAACATATAATTATGTATCCTTTGCGGTGTCAACATCATTCATTTAATGATTTTTTGTATCTTTCATTAAGCACCTTAAAGCGAATCTCTGTATCATTTATGATTACAAGCGTTGTTTAAGGATAATAATTTGAAAAGCAAATTAAAAATTGCATTTTTATAATACGATTTCCATCATTATATTGTCTCATGATGGGATCTCAATATATTGACAAAATAAACTTCACCATTATTTCTCTTCTTTTTTTTCACATTTGCATCTACAATGTCAAAGAGTTATCTTGGCACAGGTCTACTAAGAATGTTAACGCTTAAATATTTTCCCATGCACATACGTTTTTAAAAAAAACATGTCAGAACGTTTTTCAAATCATTCGACAAAAGTGTTTATAATATGATATATACTCCTAGCTCTCTGATTTTCCAAGATATAGCATTGTGGAAAAAAAAAAACAGGTTATGTTCACCTGCATGTGATCTTCCTGGTGAAAATTATTAACATTTACTTCTTGCTACGTTAGATGTAGAAGCAGATCGGGTAAATCCTAACTGATTAAAATATTTTGGAAATGTATTTTATTTGCACTCGATTACACTCAGGTGAACAAATATTGTGATTACAATCATGCACATTAAAAAACAAATCCGAGGGGCTGCATTGGGGCCCCTCCCGTTTTTTTTCTGTATGTAAATTTTCACTGTTTACATTAGCATGCAATGATGCCCCCGGGGGGGGGGGGGGTTAGAATAACTTGACAATCAATTAGTAAAATAATGTTCGTGTACCATTTTGTAAAAAGATATACATGTACATGTATTTATTTCTATAACTGTTATATGCTTTATTTACATATATTCTAATAAATTATTTTTTGGTGTTGGTGGTGGGAAGGGGAGGGGTATTACAATAGTAAAACAAGTTATCGATCTTTTCAACACAAAACAAAAAAGGAGAATGTCGGATATATGACTATGTAGCATTGTTAGCTGAACTAGTGTCATTTTTCTTCCAGGAGGTTCTGGATCTACAATAAATGAAAAAAATACCCCGGATTTAAACATAAATTGAATAGAAAAGAGTAGGAAATCTGAATTTTAAACAACATGCATTTGCATGTTTTATATAGTTTAACTGAAAACTTATATTGTACATGGAACAGAATAAATGTCGAAATGTTGACAAATTTTATGTATTTAATCAGAACACTATTAGGTCCTTTTAATGTGTAATGCACATGTAGTTTGACAACAATCAGAGTCAGATATGTTATAAAATAGACAATACGCATGTAGTCATGAAAGAAAATATGCAGAAAGCACAACGGAGAAAATTCTGTGACGTTAAACAAAGCATGTTGACGCAGTCAGTTCGCAATTTTTGTTGCAAAACAATGAAGTCGCTTTTTCTATTGTGACGTAAAATTCTGTTAGATTACATGTACATAAGGGGGGTTTTTGCTTGGAACGGCTCATATGTCTTTAGATACATAGACATGCATGTAGGTTTTCCTGAAAGGGTGCAAGATTTCCTCGTTTTCGCAAATTCGAAAATTTATCTCAGAGGAGATAATGGCTCCTTGTTAATTTAGAGTTTTGCCATATAGCCAACTGATATTTTACACGCCGATGTATACACATCCGAAACAACACTTAAAATGGAGATTTATGCAATAAACAAAACAAAATACATACATAAGTAAATTTGCTGCGTGTTCATACGACAAAATATACACACACAAACTAATCATTTGCAACAAAGTGTGTGCAGAAGTTAATTTGCACCTATAGTCCTGACCAGATGTAAATTTACTCAACTGTGCAGAATTTGCATATGAGTAAATTAGTTCATACAACGAAAATTGCACATGTGAGTAAATTTACTTATGTGTAAAATATACTGAGGTACATGCAAATCATGTCGTATGAATGGGGTATATAAGTTCGTATGTCCAGTCTGATCGAACATAAATATAGCTGCAGATCTGTAGCGGTATGGTTTTATATATTTGTCTAACTCTTTGAATCAAAGACAAATAATTTATATAAAACCATAACGCTACAGATCTGCAGCTAACATAAATGTACTGTCCCCTTAATTCGTTTGTTGACCAGTATAAACTTTATTTCCTCATGACACTTCTCCTGACACCAAACATTAAAAGTATAGACATCACATATGCTTGTGATGGCTCCGTCTTCCCTATTCGTTGCATCCTCCAACTTGTAGCGACTTCTTTTTCATTTCATTTTTACTCCCTCTCCACGTGTTTTTGTTTTCACCGGAAGTCGATTACCGAACTTGCGCATTGTAGTCGTATCCGGGTACCTGTCAACCTCAAAACTCACAAACATGGCGTCGCAGAGTGAGGGTGGAGGAAAAGATGAAATAAAAGAGGAGTTTACAACTCGAGAAGGAACTTATAAATTAATGCAATGGTCCGAATACACAAAACCCACTCGCGTGCCATTCAATGGACAATCAAATACTCCCGTCAGGGCTTCATTCATAAATGTCGGCGATGATCCTTCGCCCGACAGAATATGTTTTAACATTGGCAGAGAGCTGTACTTTTATGTTTACAAAGGTGTTAAAAAGGTACATGATATAGAATATCTTTGTTAAGAATAAAGTGATTAATTGGTTTATTGTTACTGGTTCTGTGCTGACGCATTGATTTTGCATTGAACATCTTGACATTGCCAAATACAACGGCATCGCCAATGTAAACAAGCAGTATGTAATGGTTTTATCAGGAACGTAGGGTTGAAATTGACATATATCATGGTTCATTATACTATAACAAAATAGGGTCTTTAATTTGAGTTTCAGTTATTTGGGTTCAAACTTGAAATTAGTACAAGGAAAGATAAGAAATCTGTAATGCCGATTAAATATAGATGTATAGAAGGGACCGCATTGTTGTTTATTCAATTTGGAAATTACATTGAAGCTTAAATATTAAGGTCAAGATCTAGTAAATAGAAGATTAAAGCTGAAACAATAAGCCCCCTACATGATACAATAAACATCATGATACTTTTGTTAATATTCACTTTTTTCAATACATTTTTTAAAAAGAAACATATCATAAGGTTAAAGAAAACATGGTTAACAGAGCACTGTTTGTGTCCGTAATACCTGCTCTGAAAATTTCTCTGTCGCAATTTTCTCCATTGTGTGTGTGTGTCAAGTTATTGAAATGAGGTTGAAACCAGTCTATTTTAAAGAGTAACCAGATCCAATTATAAGATAAACATCAATCTGAAAATCGAGATAGTGTATTGAACATTAATCTGAGCAATTATATTGAAAAGAATCGATAATTCAGTGAATTGTTTGAGGTCTACTTAAAATGCCTAAAGATTTCCCAAATGTAAAAATGAAGTCTTCTAACAATCCTATACAAATAAGACGTAGCCTAAACAATGGACAATGAAGGTTGTCTGGAATAAATATCGGAGTGTTTTCCATTTCAGACAAAGGAAATACTACTCATCAATAATTTGCCTATATTCTTGCTTATGTTTCGACAGTGCTTATGTTTCGACAGTATATCCCTGTTTGGGGCTGTTAAATCAGCATTTACAGTCACAAAAAAAAATTTAAAAGGTAGTTATTTCAATGCTATAGCAACTTATGCATTTTTCAAAATTTTTCTCTGATTTTGTTGTGTTTTGTCATATTAAATATGTCATAAAAGCCTAAAAAGGTTGTGTTTTTTTGTGTTGTTCCATAATTACATCCTTGCCAAAAAGCCCGTTAGACAATAAAAATGTATTTTACAAATCAGTTGCATTAGAATTATATTTTAAATTCAACCTAATCATTATTTAGGGTTCATGTCATGAGTAAACATGAGTATTCATTGGTCAGCTGCTGACTTTTAATTCTGAATCAATTGTATGATGACCAGATATAGAACAAAGTGTGTACATGGTTGTTTACAGTTTTTGCAACCTGTTATCTTTTTCTCTTTGTTATCATGTTTATGACTCTCAATCTGAAACTCCTTGCACAAGTCCTTTGGATAGCAGTTGATGTTATGTATTTGTAAATTTTTTTAGTTTTCATGTTTTTTTAGGCTTCATTTCATATGTTTTGTTTTGTAGGCTGCAGATCTTACAAAACCAGTGGACAAACGATTGTACAAAGGGACATTCCCAACTTGCCATGACTTTAACAAAATCTTGGTGACCAGTGAGTCTGTGCGACTGCTGGTAGGTTTCACTGCTGGACAGATTCAGCTGATTGACCCCATCAAAAAGGAGCTGGGAAGGCTTTACAACGAAGAGGTAGGAGTAAAGACAACCCCCAAAAATATGTAGAAATACAAGTTTATTATTTCTAAAAGAGCAAAAAAAATTTAGGATGTGATTTAGCATTACTTTGTGTGTTGCCTGCAGAGCAGAATGACACTTAAGGATCACTTTATCTGGCATCTGTCTGACTGTCTGTCTACCATACCTTATTTTTGTCTCATTTTCTAAGCTACTGCTCATTGCAGATGCTTGAAATTTTAGTGTAGTCTTTGTTTAGGCCGAGGCATGCCGTATGGTGGGATTTATTTTAGTATGAATCTGATGTTATCTTTCTGTTTATCTGTGCATTGGTTTGTACCAAATTTTTGTCGCATCTGAATTTTTGTTTATTCACAGAGCATATTATTATATTCACATCAGAGCAGGGGTTTTGCTCTTGAGGCAGAGCATTGGCTCACAGACCTCTTTTTGTAGACAATTTATACATGCTGGCAAAATAGCCAGAATTTTCAATGTAAGACTTGCATTGTTTTAATCAGTTTTGGAATCATTGTAAGTTTTAACTGTTAACTATACAAATGTTCTTGTTTATACTTTTTTGAAATTTAAAAAAGGAACTAATTATTGTAGAAAGACTTCTGTTATAAAAAAAAATGTATTCTAATGTCAATTGCAATTACAATCTCCAAACTTATTTTTATAGCATGAGAAATTATTATTATTTTTTTTAATTTTCAGAGACTGATAGACAAATCCAAGGTGACCTGTATTAAATGGATTCCGGGTCAGCCCAACCAATTCCTGGTGTCCCATGCCAGTGGCCAGCTCTATGTATACAATGAAGAACTCCCTTGTGGCCCCACTCCTCCAAACTATCAGCCATTTAAACAAGGAGAGGGGTACTCTATACACACATGTAAAACAAAAAGTACCCGCAATCCGTTGTACCGTTGGGTGATAGGACAAGGTGCAATAAATGAATTTGCATTCTCTCCATGTTCTAAGTATTTAGCAGTTGTAAGTCAGGATGGATTTCTCAGAGTCTTTCATTATGATTCAATGGAACTTTTAGGCACAATGAGAAGTTACTTTGGTGGACTCCTTTGTGTGTGCTGGGCACCTGATTCCAAGTTTATTGTGACTGGAGGGGAAGATGACTTAGTAACTGTGTGGTCATTCTTTGATAAAAGGGTTGTGTGTCGAGGACAAGGACATAGGTCATGGGTCAATGTCGTGGCTTTCGACCCATATACCTCAATTATCAACAGTGACGGTAGTGAGTTGCTAAATGGTACAAAATTAGAAGATATTAAAGCAACTGTCGCCAATGGCAACCAATCTAATCACCAGAGAAACTCATCTGAGCTTTCCCAGAATTCTGTACAGAGTCAAGGGTCAAGTATCACAACCTATAGGTTTGGATCAGTGGGACAAGACACAATGTTGTGCTTGTGGGATTTAACAGAGGATGTGATACGACAAGCAGTTAATACTAGAACAAGGACCAGCATACTAATATCCAATCCAAACTCTGTGTCGGCAACCTTACCTCGTTGCAACAGTGTCCAAAAAACAAACTCACTAGTAGGCAATGATGTTTCTGTGGATGGCAATGCACATCCAGTTGGAAATTCTGTGATGGCCAATTCAACAAATCGGTTTGCAACTCTTTCGTTAGGGGAAAGAAAGGAAATTACAGAAAAGAAAGAACATAAGAGAAATTTTAGCTTATCTAGTAAATCTAGTGAGAAAAACAATGTGCTTAAGTCAAATCATGTGAAACATGTAGACGAATCAATTAAAGTGTTAGGAACATGCTCTTGTCCTCGCTTAGAGGAAGTTCCATTACTCGAACCTTTAGTGTGTAAGAAAATCTCTAGTGAAAGATTAACTGAATTAGCTTTCAGGGAAGAGTGCATAGTAACGGCCTGCCAGGAAGGAATTGTAAACACCTGGGCACGTCCTGGAAAAGTGGTGAGTGGCTGGAGTTCTGTAGGGGTGATGGTGTTTACATCTTATTTATTCATATTTTGGCTAGTTAGAATATTTAGAGATAGCGATCACCTATTAAATATATATTGCAAATGATACAATGTCCAACAGAAGCGATATCACAAATGTAAATGTAAAAGTAATCATAATGAATAGTTATGATTGGGTATTTATGTCAGGGAAAATATGTTAGAATTTCTACTTGTTAGGGCTGCCTGTAATAATTGATTTCAAATTTTAATGAAAAGTGACCCCAGTCTGATGAACAAACCAATGATACTGTTCTAGAGCATGACAAAAATTGGAACTGATATTGATATACAGACACTACTTAAATGTCTGTTTACAAAGCAAGGGGATATACACATATTTTAAGAAAAAGATATTCTGATTCATTGCACACATTGCAGAGCTAAGATTAAACGTTAGCCTGATCAATACAGAGTTTTATTACAGATACATCTTTATGATCATGTATGTGAATTCCTACACATGTAGAATTACTATTTACATAACAATTGAAAAATTTATATTCATGATGTTCCGTGTAGATATTTGGGAAAGTCGGAACCAGCAATGTATCTGTTCTTTCAATTGTACTATAGGATTATAATTATCCAAATAAATCCTAAGTTTACATCACAAGAGGAAAACATGAAGTTATAAATCGTAATCCTTAACATTTTTAATCTGCCTAGAATTTTGTGAATGATATTGCTGGGTCCCCATGCATCCCTCCAATGTCTTATTTATTCAATACCAGATTGTAAAATAAAACAATTAACATGATTAAGGTTTCTGAAAGTGGTTAAGATGGCTTGTTGATCTCTGGAATATTATAATCTATATTGACCTCAGCTTTTACTTGGTGAATCACACACTATGATCCACTCTATGAGCCATATTTGTGTAATATTTTATAAGATATTTTACATACAATATACATGATATACTTTTGTATTTTAAAGTACATTTTACTTCATGTTAACATTTAGAAAATAAGATTAAAAATATTAAGTATTGTGTAAATACCTATCATTACCTAAACTTGTATAAATATATAAAGCTTATTATAGTGCATTCAGATTTAAACGTAGATTCTTGCACACTACATGTATTATTTATTTCAGTTTCCTACTACATGCAGTAATAATGCTAGCACTAATGTATTTCCCTTTGGTTTGGGTATTAATCTAGAGGTTTTCTATTTTACTATCTGCATACCCCATATTATATTTCATTTGGCTTGATCACCTGACCTTTTTTGTAGGCCCTGACACAGCATACAGCCCTTAGTCCACAGACTTCAACTGGAGGTACTATTGTTTAATTCTGTAAGTTCCCGGCTTTGGTGCACTAACTCAATGACATACTGGAATTCTCCTCTTCCTTTGCTTATGTATTGATCAATGTACATGTAGTGATCTAGTTTTAGGACAAACAGTATGTTTTTCTATGGTACAGCAAAGAATTTTGCGCAAATTAAAGTATTAGATAGCCCCTATTGATTTTTACGTCAAAGGTCAAAGGAATAGATCACTTAAGTACAATGTGTAAGTATCAAATCATTTTATTTGAAGTGAAAATGGGAGATTTTAATCCAACCAATAGTTTATGTTTAGATTTTGGGCTAGAATTTCAATTGAAAAACATGGTTTTATATTAGTCTTGAAACTGTCTATAATGTTGTATGGATCTTGTCTTCTTTGAAAGATTAATCATGCATTTTTTTAGGCAGCTAAACTAATCAATAGTTCAATACATGTACTGTTGAGTCAGTGCATTGCTGTACATGTATAAGGAAGGTACATATATAGGTAAACTAGATCTCTACCATGTACACAGGTACGTTAGATCTTAATAGACACACTGACTATCACATTTATAGATACACTTGATCTCTACCACATATATAGTACATAGGTATGTACACTAGTTTTCTATCACATTTATAGTCTTATACACAGGCCTTTAGATCACTTAGGTAAAAAAACTGAGGTGTTTGAAAAAAAATATTTTACACACAATTTTTTTTAAGTGATCTCAAGGCCTGTGGTCTTATTAGATACATTTAATCTCTACGACATATATTGATAAAATGACTAGTTTTCTACTGCATTTATACACTTGATCTCTACCACGTATATAGGTACACTTGATCTCTACCATTTGATTACAGGGTATATGCCATGATATATAATATTATTTGATCAATTTTCAGGGTTCCCATTACTGAAATTAGTGAACATTTTATTGAAAAATAATAGATTTTTAAATAATAAAAAATCATGTATATCTATGTTCTAGATTGTATTATATATATATAACAACAGCCATGATAATGTAGAAGGTATCCATGTGTTACTTAAGAATTAAGTTGACAACTCAACTAAAAAAAATGACCTTTCAGACTGAATTTATCAGAGTAGAATTCTGGTATGTCATGCCTGCACAAAATAAGGTCCATTTCCTTACTAACCTTTTTATGTTGTGCTTTTCTGCTCTCACTGCTGACTAATGCATGAAATTTTATAAGCATTTATTGCTAGGCCAAAGAATATCATTTAATATTTTGATTGCAAGTCATGAATTTGTTTATGTGAATGGGACTTCACTCATTATGAATGTAAATTCAAAGTTCAGATTATGGCCCTTGGGTAAGAATGGTCAAGGAAAGGGAATCAGTTCTGTAGGAGGAAATATTTTTCAAAATCTTTTTTTCAAGAACAGCAGGGCTATGATCAATCTTAGTTAGCAAGCTCAGGTATTGTAAATTCAAGGTTCTCGTTCAGGTTGTATTAATATTATATAAGCACTCTAATAAGTTGAATGGAATTATATTGATTTCAAATTGTGTTTCTCAATTTTCTTGCAAATTATGTCTCAAATCTTTTAAATTTGATATAAGTCATGAAGAATTAATGTTTATGATTTGCTTTGATCAAAACATGTATTTTGATTAATTAATACTGTAACCTCCAATATCAGTTCTGAAAAGGTAAACTGAAGAGATTATGAGAGGTGTTCATTATAATACATGTACTGTTTCCATTACAGAGATGTACCCTGTTCAATGAAGACATGATGACAACCCCTCTTTGACCTCCATTTTGTTGTATCATCACCCAACTCCTGCTGTGCCATTGAAGGGCAGAAACCCAGTCCAAAGAACCAGTTCCATCTTCCTGCTGGTCACATGACTTCCTCACACATATCAAGACCCCAATCACCTGACCACATCAACTCTGATGCTTCCAGTATTCACCATAACGATAACATATTGTTGCCCCTGACCTTGCATTTTCTGCATCCCACTCATGCAGCTAAAATTAAAAATTGCATTGCATAATTTATAGTGCTGTAATATGTCATTGTTTTCTTTGTGCTTTAAAAAAAATCCTGACCAACAATCTTGTGTATTTCTTTGTGTTTTTGTGCACAAGTATTTTTCTACGTGTTCATTGGATCTGAATTTTTTTTATTTTGCTTTTTGTTAATTGCTGATTAAATTGATGTTTCATTACTCTTTCTTGAAATAGCTGCATTTCCTGAATTCATATGAAAGTGAAAAGGTGTCTTATAACTTTCATAAGAGAAAGTTTGTTTTTGGGGGGAGGCATTTGTTCTTGTAAATGGTTCTAAACTATGTCAAACTCCATTTTCAGTAATTTTTACCTCTAATATACATTAAAGTATAATATAATCTTGGCATTAAAAATCTACAGAAATTTTCCCATTTTTATCCAAAAAAAAAAAATGCAACAACTTTTAGATGTCCAATATTTGTATTCATTTATTTGATGAATGTTTAAAAGTAATAATTTCAATGATTGTGATTTTTTTTTTAAATATGTAAGATATTGCTTTTAATTTTGTGAAACATTGATAAAAAAGTAACATTCGGTAATATAATATGATAATATAATACATGTAGTAAAATGGAATTCACTACTTTTTCTTGTGATTAATATTTTGGTTGTTTAATATTTTTTCTGTATTGTCAATTATCCATAAAAGTTTTTTTTTAGCTCTACTGGTCAGAGACCAGAAGAGCTTATGCGATAGTAATGTCTGTCTGTCCGTCTGTCTGTAAACAATTTTTCAAAATGCTACTCCTTCTACAGTTTTGGTCTAATTTCAATATAACTTGGCACACAAGTAGACTACACTAAGATACATAATTCTGTGAATTGGTTTTTAATTTCGATAAACGGTGTTGCCGTGGTTACTAAAAATAGAAATTTCTGTGAAATTCTATCAAAATGCTACTCCTCCTACAGTTTTGGTCTGATTTCAATATAACTTCACATACAAGTAGACTACACTAAGATACATACTTCTATATATTGGTTTGTGATTTCGATGAACGGTGTTGCCATGGTTACTAAAATTAGAAATTTCTGTGAAACTCTTTCAAAATGCTACTCCTCCTACAGTTTTGGTCTGATTTGAATATAACTTGGCATGGTTACTAAAAAAATAGAAATTTCTGTGAAACTCTTTCAAAATGCTACTCCTCCGACAGTTTTGGTCTGATTTCAATATAACTTCACATACAAGTAGACTACACTAAGATACATAATTCTGTATAACGGTTTTTGATTTCGATAAACGGTGTTGCCGTGGTTACTAAAAATAGAAATTTCTGTGAAACTCTTTCAAAATGCTACTCCTCCTACAGTTTTGGTCTGATTTGAATATAACTTGGCATACAAGTAGACTACACTAAGATACTCAGTCCTGTATATCGGTTTTTGATTTCGATAAACAGTGTTGCCGTGGTTACTAAAAATAGAAATTTCTGTGAAATTCTTTCAAAATGCTACTCCTCCTACAGTTTTGGTCTGATATCATTATAACTTCACATCCAAGTAAACTACACTAAGATACATAATTCTATGTATCGGTTTGTGATTTCGATGAACGGTGTTGCCGTGGTTACTAAAAATAGAAATTTCTGTAAAATTCTTTCAAAATGCTACTCCTCCTACAGTTTTGGTCTGATTTCAATGTAACTTGGCACACAAGTAGAATGCACTAAGATACATAATTCTGTATATCGGTTTTTGATTTCGATGAACGATGTTGCCATGGTTACTAAAAATAGAAATTTCTGTCAAACTCTTTCAAAATGCTACTCCTCCCAATTTTTTATGTAGGTCTATTTCAATATAACTTGACACACAAGTAGCTTTTAAAAATATTTTTCTGTTTTGGTTTGATTTCGATGAACGATGTTGCCATGGGGGGTTACTAAAAATAGAAATTTCTGATTAATACTCTCAAAATGCTGCTCCAAATACAGATTTAGTTTGATTATAATATAATTTTTATTTTCTGTGAAATATTGATGAAAAAGTAACATTAGGTAATATTATATGATAATTTAATACATGTACTATATGGAATAAATTCCACTACCTTTTCTTATGAATAATGTTTTGGTTACTTAATTTTTTTTGTATTATCAATTATCCATAAAAGATGTTTTTTATTATAGTAACTCAGTAAAATTATATGAGAAAAATTAAAACTGGAGCAAACATTAAATTCACTCCTTATTAGCTTTATCTTTCTCCTAGAACAATGAAAATGGTATAAATTAATTATAATTTACTTAGTTATGTAATAATTACATACTGCATAGTTTAAAGTATCAAGTGTTATAATGTATGCATGACAGTTATCACAAGATTATGAAATACAGTTTTCTTCGCCTAAGCAAGGTTAACATTGTAATGGGGTGATCAAATTATTGGTTAGGCTTGAAAACCATTTTTTTTGGTAGGTAAAGATGGATGAAATGATTTTTTTTCAGTAGGAAAATGTGATATTAAAGTAGCAAGCAGAAAAAAGGTTTATGTGCACTCTTTAGATAGAATTTAATTCCTTTATTATAATCAGATATATGTAATACATCTACATAGACATGTAATTGAAATATTTATATCCAAGAATGTATGGTATAAGTTAATTTAGAGAAATCCTCTTCATCCTCGCATTGTGCAATAAGATGATGTTTCACAAAGTTTTCAGACTAGACCAAAAACATACTGCTATTGGCTAACTTCTTAGATGTGGTAATTGTTTGTAGTCAGAATTGGTTTACTACTAATGCAAGGATAGAAAATACCAGTTAAAAGAAACAAGGTATCATTTGAAAAATGCATCACAAGTTTTAATCATGTTAAAGATCAGAGATGTTTACCCTGTGGGTGGTGATCTTTTTTTTTTTATATTTTAGTGTCAGTTTTTGATTATTTGTTGTTTCTGAAATGTTGACTGTGATAACCATTGTATATATATAAAGGGCCATATTGTTGGAAGTGCTTGTTGGAACATGTTTGTGATTCAATATGGTTCAGTATTTTTATCATTTTTTCATAAAAAATAAATTATTAACTGTTAAATTCCATATGCATAATCTAAGCATATCTCTAAATAAGTACATGTATAGTAATTTACAATCATGTATGAATTTTAAAGGTTATACTCGTATAGGTAATTTCAAGATACAGTAAAACTATGTTATAACGAAGTCACCGGAACCTGTGAAATTACATCGCTATATCCGTAATTCATTATATCCGTATAAGGAATGTGTTAAATTTATATAGCTGGGGATCCAAGATGACTTCATTATATCACTGAATTCGCTATATTCTTGTTCGTACTAAACAAGTTTTACTGCAAAATGTAAATCAAAACAAAAGTACTTGAAATTAAATTTAAAAAATAATTATTAGACATAGTGCATGCTAAAACTTAAAAACAAACTGGGTTGTCAGGCCAAAGATAATAGTACAGATAGATTTAATTCCATAGTTTGCAAATTTTAATTTATAAAATCTTTTTCTAAGCATATTTTGTATTATATTTTTTTTAACTCTATGTGCTTTAACTTTGCTTCATTGATTTTGTGTCAAGGTTATTTTCCTACCAAGAGCCATAGAATGTTTATGGAGATAATATCTGAGCAGAAATTTTGTATTCATTGAAGACTTTATCAACTCCCTACTCCACAGTGGGGCATTTCTGTCATTCTGATGAATGGTCTTTCATATTTGTTAACATTTAGTCACTTATTCTTTTCAACAAATTAAAAAATATATATATCAGAGTTTGTTAATCTGGTTTTGATTTGATGTATGCTCATTTGGTGCTCTGATTTGTAAGATGTGATGCCTATTTGCAACATATGAAACCTAGCTGCATAATTTCAAATGTACTGCAGTACCTTGAGAACACTCATCTTTTTACAATTTAGAACTAATGCCCTCTTTCAAGGGGAGATAATTAAAAATTTGTGAAAATTCAATGGCATCATTGGAAAATCTTCAGAAGAATCTCTAAGCCAGAGCCAGATGAAACTTAGTCAGGCTACATTACATAGTGCAGATTTAAGTCTGCTCAAATCATGACCCTTGTCAAAATTACTGATGGTACAAGTTAAGTGCTAAATGCATCTTGCTAAAGTTTCAACTTATATAGTTTATGTGCAAGTCTCTATATCTAGTTTCACCATATTGTGGCTATGAAAATCATTCTGCCTACATAGTAAATCCAGCATTTAAGGAAGGAATGATTGAACTTTTTTCTCAAATTAACCATTTATTCCTTCTCTTCCTTTCAAAGGCATGGCTAGTAACTCAAACTTTTTAATACAAACCTGGTCCCAAGCTATGTTAAGAATGAGCATACAATTTTCTTGGTTTCAGTCTTCAACTTCCCTTACTTATGCAGCAATATACATGTACCTTCATAAACTGCATACATGGTTTATATTTCTCAGTTGATTGGACATGCAAAAGCATGCTCTATGTATGAAGAATTTCTAAAATGAGAATTTAGTGACAAACAAGTTGATGAAACAAGAATAACTGCCGTCTTGTTTAAAGTCTTCATTTCTGAAGTTCTATGGTGAATAATGAATTTATTGTTAGACAAATATTTACACACTGAATTGTCTGGATTTTTCTGTTAATTTTATGCCCCCATTAACAAAGTTTCAGGGGTATATAGTTTTTGGCGTGTCCGTCCGTCTAGCTGTCTCTCTGTCTGTCTGTCCGCAAAAACTTTAACCTTGCCCATAACTTGTGATTTAGTGGAGCTATGACTTTCATATTTCACGCGTGTATTCCTTGTGACAAGACCTTTCTTTGGGTACCACCAAAGAACTATATGCGGTATATTGCATATATTTGCCCCCACAAAAGTCAATTTTTGAAAACTTCCTAAAATGTGCTGAATTCAATAAATCGTATGAGAAATATAAATTAACAGAAAATATTATAGTGTCAAAGCAGTGTATTCACAATTTTTGTTTTTATGACGTCACAAACTAGTCCGATTTTATATCCTTTTTCAAAAGAGGACAAAATTTTTAGCTTTAAAATTTAGAGAGCGCAAGTTTGTTCAGGAACAATATTGACATATTTCATTGATATTATCATTCTACACATTATATCAAAATATTGATCCTGAACACACATGCGCTCGGTACTCTCAAAATATCGACGAAATATGTACATTTTTCTGTAAAATTCATAAAAAATTGAAATTTACGTCATGTTTGTGACGTCATTACGTACATATGGCGTCATGACTTATGAAAATATTCAGTGCTTTGAAGTCAGCACATACTCCCTTGTTTAAGAACTTAATTAAATATATCTCCATCAAAGTTTGATTTGGGGGGCAAATATTGGTTATTACCAAATAAAGTTCTTTGACCTTGACCTTGGAGTTTGACCCACTTTTACACAAAAATTTCAAACTTTTACTTTGGCCATATATTTTGAACAGTAGATACTAGAACATTTATACTTTGCATATGTATTCTTTGTTGAAAACCTTTCATTGAATACCAACAACCTTGACCTTGTATTCTTTGTTAAAAACTTTAGACCTTGGCCATTGAATACCATACAACTTTACATATGTAATCCTTGTGAAAATACCCTTCATTGGATACCAAGAACTTTGACCCTTTGACCTTGGAATTTGACATACTTCTAAAAAGCAAACCTTGACCATAACTTTTAAAGGGTTAGGGCTAGTGCTTTCATACTTTTCATATATAATCCTTGTGACAAGACCTTTCATTTTATAGCAAGATCTTTGACCTTGACCTTGGAGTTTGACCTACTTTAAAAATGTTTAATCTTGACCATAACTTTTAAACAGTTAGGGCTAGGGCTTCTTCCATACTTTACATATGTATTCCATTCATTATCATATGTATGTATTCCTTTCATTATCTTGACCTTTTGACCTTGACCTTGGAGATTTTTGTACTTATGAAAAAACTTTAACCTTGGCCATTACTTTTGAATGCTAAAGGCTAGTGATCTCATACTTCACATATGTAATCCTTGTGAGAAGACCCTTCATTGGATACCAAGAACTTTGACCCTTTGACCTTGGCATTTGACCTACTTTTAAAAAGCAACCTTGACTATTACTTTTAAAGGGTTTGGGCTAGTGCTTTCATACTTTGCATATATAATCCTTGTGACAAGACCTTTCATTTCATAGCAAGACCTTTGACCTTGACCTTGGAGTTTGACTTATTTTTAAAAAAATTTAACCTTGACCATAACTTTTGAACGGTTAGGGCTAGGGCTTCCATACTTTACATGTACACATATGTAATTTTTGTGGCAAGACTTTTCATTGGATAGCAATGACCTTGACCTTGAAGATTACATATTTACTTATGTAAAAACTTTAACCTTTGCCTACTTTCATATTTAACAATTGTATTTCCAGTGAGAATACCCTACTTTTGATACCAATATATAAAATTTGCATTTAAGAAAAGTTTAATCTTTGCTTTGTTGCCATATGGGGGCTTCAGTGTTTCACGAATACATCTTGTTCTATCATGACAAGAAGCCCAAGGCGGGTGTGATTGGTCAGTAGAAGATGCTTTCTCCTCTATGGCATCTGATCCCACCTTTGTGTTTGCTCTGCTCCAAATTTTGCATTGTTCAATGGACTTGAGCTTGAATACTTTTTGTTATCTCCATGTACTGTATGTATACCGAGCATTTAATTACAATGAATTATTATAATGTAATCTTGACTCAATACCAACAAAAAACAACATCATAGCAAGAACTGGGGATGGAACAACATCTGCAATCATAAAAATGAAGAGTAGGAAGTTTTTATTGGTGAAAATTTAATACTCAATATTAAGAAGAAAGCAACATCTACATGTATTAGTGCCATAAGCAAAATAGTGAAAATGCATCAAATATCACAGGTAGTAGTTAGATTTATCATGATAATATAAACAAAACACTTGAAAGTGAACCCAATAAAAAGAAATACAGGGCTGAGACATCTGTTGAACTACTTTGGCAGCTGCATATGTAGTGGTCAGATGGGTTCACTTGCCAGTGGCTAGATAGCGCAGTTGGTAGAGCACCTGACCAGAGATTCACGGGGTGTAGGTTCGAATCCCAGTCTGGTCTGCTGAATTTTTCTCCTCTCCCATTACATTTGGTGCCTTGCCATGCCCTTGAAGTGATAGGAGAGAGGCCTGTCAGGGATGAGCTTGGTTTGATGTCTTTGGGGGGGGAGAACACTTTCAGGATGAAGGAATGTGGTGGTCAGCCAGGTTCGATCACCAGTGGTAAGATAGCTCAGTTGGTAAGAGCACCTGAATGGATCAAGATCCAGGGGCCTCGGTTCAAACCCTTGTCTGCATTTCCCTCTCTCTTGTTACACACAAGCAAGACAGATGACTTAATAGCTTTAATGGATTTACAAACCTATAAAATGGTTTCTGAAAAAAGACAATTATTTTCTGATATATACATCTTTGGCAGGGCTGATATCTATCATTACCAATCAGTCCTGAAGCTGCATACCTAGCTAATTTTTGGTGAGTTTTGAACCAGTTACTGTTCTTTTGTAGATTATAATTAGGAAAAGCAAATGCAGCAAATTTCTTTAAATCAAAATTAACAGATACAAAAATGTTACATACTGTATCTAAAAAGTTCTGGATTGGTAAAATAATGATAAATGCATGAATTGAAATCATGAATAATTATTTCTGTCCAGCTCCAAGCATGGCATCAACAACATCCCCGTGTTCTTTTAGGGCCAATATGGCTTCATTTCGACTGACATTCAGTTGTTTCATCATAAGTTCAATATCTCTATCATCCACTCCAGTGGAATCTTCTGCCTTTTCACCAAACACTTGAAAAATGGCCTTCTTTTGAACACATTCCTTAATATTGTCTGCTTTTAGAATTTTTCCTTTGTGGATAACTTTCAGCTTATCCAGGGGAATTTGTAAAGAATGTGAGAGAAAACGATAAATTTTGTCTCCATCCCAGCTCTCCTGAATACCAATAGTCTGTTTCTGTCTGTTGGCTTTAACCACTATGTCTGTGTATTCTTTGCTTTTGTCTAACACGGGGACATCCCGGCATATTCTGTCTTTTTCTATGTAAAATGTTCCCTGTATTGAACTATCTCGATTCACTTTGTTAGAGGTGACTGGATTCCTATTGCTATTAGCATACTTCTTGAAGTCAATCACAGGGGAATAAGTGTCTTCTTCTGATAATCAAAATAAAATGAGGTCATACAGGCCAACAATGAACATGTACTATCATTTACTTCTCTGAATATTTAACGTATTTATTATACAGTAAAACTCGGTTATAACGAAGTCACTGGGACCTATACATGTACTTTGATTAAGCATTATTATAATCTAGCTTCTTTCTGTTGTATTTAATAGTAGGCTTAGTATATAATATCTCATACATAAGTATGTGTATAAACTAAGAATATCTTATTCTACTTTTTGACTTTGCCATTACAGTTTTAACAATTTTTCAAAACAATTTACATTCTATTTTTAAGAAGATAAATAACTGTAAATATCATGAGTGGTCTAGATTTGACATTTCAAGGGCCATAACTCTTACAATGCACACTGGTGCACAGCTTACATAGTTGAAAGGATTTAACTAAATCTTGACAGTTTGATTATTTTTACCTTTGCCACACTTACAAGTATAATAACAAAGGCCTTGTTGTCAATTGGTTCAGATGAAAAGTGGAAATTTTGTTCAATACATGTCTTACATAAATAATTTTAAAGTCTTGGATAAATTTCCCATGTAGGTTCAGAGGAGAAATAAAAAAAAATGTTTATGCCAATTGCTGAACGTACTACAAAATCAGGAAATTTTGGCATTTCAGGAGCCCTAACAGAATGCAATTTAACTTGCTTGACAATAAGATCTAGCTATCCCAGGCTTCTAAGGAATCAAATTCAGTTCTTTTTGGATGGAAGTTGGCAGGGGGACTAAACATTTCTTATTTTAAGGGACATTATCATTTTTCAAATTTTCCTTGACAAGAAAAAACAAGAGGCCCATTGGCTACATGGCTCACCTGAGCACATGGACTGGTTAAAAAACACAAATCAGCTTAGTGTTGAAAAGTTTACTTGTTGGGGGAGGGGGGATTTTCTAATACTTGAGAATGTCACTATATCAATAAAGCATACGTGTATAATTTTGCCATACTTGAAAAGAAGATTTTTAAAGATTTTTCCAACATATTACTTGATCTCCCATTCCATTGTGATCCCTTGCTAAACCCCCCACCCCAACCCCATCCCCAGGGCATTATTTGAATAAATCTAAATCTTCATTACTTGCAGATGCTTACATGTCAATTTGAATAAACAAAACTTTTCTGTTCTGGAGAAGATTTTTTCCTATACATTCTTGTGCAAAACTTTGCTCCCTCATTGTGGCCACACCCTAACCCCAGGGTCATGATTTGAACAACTTGAATCTACACTAGCTAAGGATGCTTCCACATGAGTTTCATCTTTCCTGGCCCAATGGTTCTGGAGAAGAAAATTTTTAAAGAATTTTCCTACGTATTCCTATGTAAAACTTTGATCAGAGATTGTGGCCCCGCCCTACCCCTGGGGTCATGATTTAAACAACTTGAATCTACTCTACCCGAGGATGCTTCCACATGAGTTTTATCTATCCTGGCCCAATGGTTGTTGAGAAGAAGATTTTTAAAAGACACCATTAATTTTTCATTAATTCATAATTATCTCCCCTTGGAAGAGGACTTGGCCCTTCATTTGAACAAACTTGAATCCTCTTCACCCAAGGATAGTTTGTGGCAAGTTTGGTTGAAATTGGCCAGGTAGTTCTTGAGAAGAAGATGAAAATGTGAAAAGTTGACGCCAACTGTAACAATGACGACAGAAAACGGACATATTTTGATCAGAAAAGCTCACTTGAAGGCTCGGGTGAGCTAAAAAATCAGATATTATTATTTAGGGGGTGGGTGGGTTAGGGGGCAAAAAGCTTGATGAATAACTGTGTTTCCTATATCATGGTATACAGTAATTAGTATACTATACAAGCACAAGTTATTTGGGGGAATACAGAATATATCAGAATATACAGTCATAATGTATCAAGATGGCTAACTCAGAAGGAAAATATGTCAAATAATCAGACTATTTGTACAGTACTTAGTATAAACAGTATCTATATGAGGGGTTAGTGGCATTACCTGACGGAGTCTGATTTTGTTCAAATATAGAACCATCATCAGTTGTAAACTGCACGCTAACTGAATTCCCTGCCTGTTTCTTGTCAGGTGTTGAGTTTTCTCCTGTTAGGGAACACATTGTCCTGTGCACTGGCCAGTCTTTAGCCTGACATTCTCGTGAGCTAAAACAAAATCAAGTCTTGAAACTTGCATGGAATCATTATAAGTACCATAAATGCTTTGGCAAAGATTTAAATATTTTAAAACATACCAGTGTACAGTAGTTTACTTAAAATTTTTTTAAATTTTTCAAGTTACAAGTGAAAACAGCACAATCATAGAGGTTTAATCTTTCTATAGGTAACAGGTATGTTTGTAAAATATGCCCAGTACTAATTCTAATATAGATTTATTACAAATATGAGACTGAGAACATTGTTGCCAATATGGTATTTATAGTGTTCAATTTCAGGTCCAGCACAATCTCTTTATTTAAAGGGACATAGACACAGAAGTTAATATTTTCTGTATAATATCACAACTTATATATTTTAATAACATTTCACACAAATTTGGTTTGACTGACAAATCCTTGCACTCTCACAAATTTTACTTTTATTCTTTAAGTAAATACTTAGGAAAAGTGGCAATCTTGATGTGTATTAATTAAAACTTTAATCCAGAAAAATAATTATATTCAGAGTAGAAATGTTTGAAAGAAAAACTCCTTCACAAGTATCGTCATTCCGTGCTAAGTGTTGTGTACAAAGTTAAGTAAACTGATCACACCCGTGAAATGTATACAGTTTTTCTTTAATAACAGGGCATTGTTATTGTTGAAATTGATGTTTACGATTCACCAGGTGCATTCAATTGTTGAAGTCTGCTCACGACTACTGCGCGGACTGACAATATACTATGTGTATGTTTTGCTTTCAAACATTTCTACTCTGAATTTTTTGGATTATTGTTTTCATATTTTTCATTTATACACAACAAGATTGCCATTTTTCCTAAGTAATAAGAATAAAATTAAAATTTGTGAAAGTGCAAGTATGTGTCAATCAAACCCCTCTAAAAATTTGAAGTTTTAATAACTTAGATAAAATAAGATTTTTAATATATTTTTGTGTGAAATACTATTAAAATATATAAGTCATAATGTTATACAAAAATATTAACTTCAAATCTGTGTCCATGCACCTTTAAAATACATGAATTGTATACACTCAGTATACATTTAGCTTGAATTAGCTTTATAGTATGATTTAATGATTAAAATGGTTTATACTTTTTTTAATGTGCATTTCAGCATGTTACTGTAAATCACTTTTTATTCGCAAGAACTTTTTCGGGTAAATACACGAGTCTGTCTGTTCGCGAAAATCTTGTTCTTGTGTATATCTGTACATTTTATACAATTATGGACTCTTTTGGTGTTGAATATATGGTTTGTTATTCATCAGAAAAATATCAAAATAAATAATTCAATATTAGTATTTTTTATAGTTGACTGAAATATTAATTTCTTCATGTTTTAGTATTTTTTATAGTTGACTGAAATATTAATTTATTGATCAGGTCCAGCACAATACCCCGATAAAGGTATACAGCTTTATCAAAGTATTACAAATACCTTGATCAAGGTATTTTATATAATGATAATTCAAAAAAAATCTTAAAAAATTAAATACTGAAAGTCGAGTTCTGAGTTGTTGTCAGTAAATTCACCCATGCCTGTCAAGTACTCATACACAAAGAAATCAGTATAAAAGCATGTCGTGTGAGGAGATGTTCTTTTATGCTGTCTTTTTGATACCAGAGTGCTCATCATGCACAAGTGGAAACACTGACCACAACTTATAATTCAACTTTTAAATTTAATTTTTTAAGAATTTTTTTTGTATTTTCTTTACATAAAATACCTTTATCATTATCAAGCTATATACCTCTATCAGGGTATTGTGCTGGACCTGTTGATGTACTTTTAGTCCGTTAGGTCCATGGTTAGTATCAGACAATACACCTATTCTCACATAATCCGTCCACATGCAGACTGACTTTCATTAAAGAAATGAAGTCAATATTTTGGGGAGAAGTTGATGTTTTTAAGCAAACAAAACATTGGAGAATTATTTTTTCAAAATATTAGAACTTAATCATGCACAATAACATAAATATTCAATAAGTAATATAGGTAGGGTATTTTCCTATGTAAGTTATGTTATTGTCTTAGGTCAATTTGACCCCCTTAAAAAGTCTCTTTATTGCCAAAATGAATGTTCAATTTTATCTGGGTTTTTTAGAACTATGTCTGTACTGAAAAATTTTTCAAAATTTTTTTGTTTTTGTGCAAATGTTTTTCTCCTAATTTGTAATTAACAAAAGTTATTTGCTTTAATCTTATTTTTAAACTGAAATAATTCTATTCTTTTCCACTAAAGATTTTTAAACTGAATTTCGGTGCGACTTAATTTTATGTTTTTGAATCCTGAAGAGAAAAGGATTTTAAAATTTACTTTGGTAAGAAAATGTGAAAATTCTAAATCATTTCTCTTGAAGAAATATATTGATAACGTAAATTACAATTTCATTGCTATTCAAACCAAAAATTAATATTTTCTTGAACTTATTTCCACCCATCTAAATGACATACAGTATTTTCAAACACCCATAAAATGCCACAAATACAGCAAAACTCGGTTATAACGAAGTTGTTGGGACCTATGAAATCACTTCGTTATATCCATAATTCGTTATAACCGTATAAGAAATTAATTAAATTTACATAGCCGGGGATTCAAGATGACTTCGCTATATCAGTAAATTCACAATATCTGTGTTTGTACTAAACGAGTTTTGCTGTACTGATTATTTTTCATCCCTTTGAGAGATTTACAGTTAGATATAATGATAACGCAAGATCTGCTGTTAGAGTGTACTTTTTCCTTTGTTTTTCTAGATAAGTCTCTCCCTATTTTACCTTCTTTCACTCCCTTTATGCTTTTTAAATTTCTTCTTTCGACCTAACCATCTCTGATAAACGTTGTTTATGAAATATAATTACAGAGAAAGGCATTTCAAGCATATTTAATTTACGTTATTTTTACTGTAATTTACGTTTATGAATGTTTTGCTTCAGTTAAGTCACCAATGAATAGAGATTTATGCGTGAACTATTGCTTCAAATAAAAGGAGTACACATTGTTTGAAAAATCAATTAAAATTCACGCCAAAAATGCATTCTTGACAAATTGAGAAAGAAATACTGTAGAAGTACTTTTTTCCGCGTGGTATTAATACGCTATGTACGCGGTCACAAATTTTCCGCGGAAATTTCTCCAAGCGTACTTAATGAAAATGTAAGGCATATAATGACAGTCTATGAAATCTACCCGCAGATTAAACAGAAATTGAGATTCCGCGGAATTATGACCCCGCGGAAAAAAGTACGTCTACAGTATTTGAAAGTTGGTAAAAGTAACACGTAATTTACGTTATCTGATGGCGCTTCCTGCATCAGATCTACATCGGAAGTTCGGTGATGTTAAGATGCTCTCAAGAGAAAACCAATAACGTTTCCTGCATGGTTCTGTATTGTTCTGACGTCTTATTTGCAAGATATGTACCATGTATGTTTTCTACTGATAACGTAAATTACATAACGTAAATGACTTTATATCAGTTTTATTGGTGTAAAATGTTTTCTCGCACAGATCAATGCTCGTTTTGACATTTTACGTGTTTGGTATGCAGGAAGAATAAATGAATTGGTATGCAATGACACTTACACTCGTATTCTTGAAGTATTATTGATAACGTAAAATACATCCTTAAAACGAACCGCTCACCTCTGGTTACAAGACCAATGTGTTTTTGTAAGTATTCTGTCATAGAACTTTTCTTTGATTCTGGTTGCATGTTATGGACTTTTTTGGATATTCTAGTAGATATTTTATGTTTTTAGATACTTTTTTATGCTATTTAAACAAATAATAATATTTTGATAACGTAAATTACACAAATTTTGCGACATAGTTATTTGACACTTTTTTTAAATACACACATCTTGAGAAATTTATATTGAACATGTTGATTTAATTATGATAAATTATAAAACTTTAAATAATAAGTATTATTTTTTTTGAAAATAGACATTAAATCAACAAATTATTCTAATCAAATCATGTTAATTTGTTTGAAATTAATACTTGCATTATCAATTTCATTTAAAACTGTACAAAACAATTACATGTACATACTATTATTACTATTAGAATTTGTTTACAAATATATGTATTTCATATCGCTTTAAAAATTCATTTAAAAACATCGATCATATTTACATTATTATTAAATCATTGCCCTAATGTGTGTCGAAGTTGAGATTACAAAAAAAGTGGTATGCAATGACAATTTACACTATCAAATGTTCTGGAAACGATATTTTCGTTATAGAACGCATTTAATACTGAACTTTTCTTGTCCGAACTCGCTCACCTCTGGTTAAAACGTTTTACCCCTAATGTTTTAGTTCTAAAGTGTGTCTTCAATATCAAAATAATCTCTTCACTTCGTACAAGCCGCCATTTTCAAAGGACAGGTTTTTTTTCAATTTTTGGATGGGTCGTTTTATCGTTTTGTACCGATATTTGAATGCTTTTAAACAAATAATAATATTTTGATAACGAAAATATACACAAATTTTGCGTATCGGTATATTGTCCCACCCCTAACTTTTTTAAAATTTCACTGTAGACAAATATTTTAAAGTGCGAAAATTCAGTATATTTATGCATTGTTTCATGTAAAAGTCCTAACTTTTAGCACAAAATATAATTGCTGTGTTTTATTCTACGGTCCAAACTTTGTCCTATGCCTGTGCGACAGATTAGAAAGCCACTTTTTAGACTATATATACTCGATTTTCATTATATCGCGGGTTTCATTGTATCGCGGTATCTTGCAAAAATTTGAACAAAGCCTATATTCTTTTTGTTGATGGGCAATCTGCATGTTGTCTGAATGTTTACTTTTTTGATGATTAAGGAGTATGGAATATCCGTTTGAAAAAAAATATATTCTAATAAAACATAATTTTATAGATTTCCAGTCCCGTTTTTATTTTATTTAGACCATTAAATCCATTACCTAGTAGTTATTATAAGAAAGTTCATCTTTAACAAGAGGCCAATGGGCCACATCGCTCACCTGAGCACTGTGGCTAGGAAAAAGTAGAAATTGGTTTATTATTGAAAAGTTTAAATCCAAAAGTAGTCTCATGACCAATCATTGCTTTGCTATTCTTGAGAAGAAGATTTTTAAAGAATTTTCCTATATATTTCTATGTAAAACTTTGTTTGGCCATTGTGGCCCCGCCTTACCCCCGGGGGTCATGATTTGAACAAACATAAATCTATACTACCTGAGGATGCTTCCATATAAATATGATCAATTATGGCTTTGTTATTTTTAAGAAGAAGATTTTTAAAGAATTTTCCTAAATATTTCTATGTAAAACTTTGGTTGGCCATTGTGGCACCGCCCTGACCCCAGGGGTCATGATTTGAACAAACTTGAATCTACTCTACCTGAGGATGCTTCCATATAAATATGATCAATTATGGCTTTGTTATTCTTGAGAAGAAGATTTTTAAAGAATTTTCCTATATATTTCTATGTAAAACTTTGGTTGGCCATTGTGGCCCCGCCCTACCCCTGGGGGTCATGATTTGAACAAACTTGAATCTACACTACCTGAGGGTGTTTCCCCATAAGTTTCATCTTTCCTGGCACAGTGGTTCTTGAGAAGAAGATTTTTAAAACATACCACCAAATTTTCATTAATTCCCAATTATCTCCCCTTGAATGAGGGCATGGCCCTTCATTTGAACAAACTTGAATCCCCTTCACCCAAGGATGCTTTGTGGCAAATTTGGTTGAAATTGGCCCAGCAGTTCTTGAGAAGAAGTCGAAAATGTGAAAAGTTTACAGACAGACAGACCGACAGACGGACGCCGGACAAAATGTGATCAGAAAAGCTCACTTGAGCCTTCGGCTCAGGTGAGCTAAAAAGTCTTTACTTTGTACAATTGTTTATTTTTCATGTAGAATAACATTGTGAATTCAAAAATAAAAACTGAGGTCCATGTCATCTTCAAGTTTCCATGATTTCCCAATGAGACTCTCCAATTTAGGAGGTAAATCAGACTTCTTGTTTTAAAAATAGACCACAAATTAAATGATGCAAGCTAGGAAAATAATTTGACACTGAAAAGTAAGGCCAAAATTAGAATTACATGTATAAATATCGTTTGATATAAGTTAAAGTAGAAATTTGAAATTACACTTTTTATGCAAAAGAATTAAGTACCGCGATATAATGAGACACCAGTATACTTGGATCCCAGGGAGGTTTTAACCTGTGTATTATAATTTAACTGTGTTGGTTTGGTAACTAGACGTAGTCACAAAAAAATACTACAAAATTTACCAGTTATTTCAATACTAATGTAATTTAAAGTGCTTGCGACATCCAAATAGCGCATATGGACGGATTTTGTGAGAATAGGTGAATAGTAGTTGAATGTATAGATAACAATGCTCATTTGATAGTCCCGCTGCCCTCACCAACGGTTGCACCATCTAACACATTATTTATTATTATTCATAAAGTAGCCGCATGTAACAGCTCGCCATCAGTACCAGTAATACGCCTCTCGACATCGTGTACACCTTTTCATCGTTTGTTTTCCTTGTTTGCACATTTTACATTTAAATACATCATTGGCAGAGTTTTCCATAATTATCTAGTTACTTGAGTTCAAATGAAGGCAAAGTTAAGGTAAGCAATCATTCTACACCAAGGTTCTATTTTCTTAGGCTTAGAGATGGTAGCAGCATCGTCAAAATTAAACCGGTTGTTTGAAACGTCAAGTAAATGCAAAAAGCAAAAGGATAAACAGTAATTTTCCGGTTTCTGAACGGTAATGCAAGGACTGTCAACAGTGATTAGATCTAACAATTTATAATATGTTGACGGTGCGACCGTTAGAGCGAGCGCAAACTCTTCTATTGTTTTAAATTAGATCGGGCTCGTCAAACCGCACGTGACATTTGGTGCGTCTAGACTTTGACGTCACATGACGTCGTATGTGAGTTTCAATTCCAAGAAAAAGCCTGAACAGTGCTGAAAGTTAATGGAGAACGTTTCGTTTTCTATTTATCTTCAATATATATCCATTAAATCAAGGCGGGTAAACTTGTTGTTGATCATTTGTCGTTATTCTCGCGAGAACGTAGCTAAAACAAGTGATGCATTGTGGGTCGAAATTACGGCATCAAAAAATTCTATCGAATGAATGTGCAGTAGCCCGAATTTTCTCTTCGCACAGGCGTTGCTTTAAGAGCTTTATATAACTGGGCAGCAATTAAAAAGGGAGTACATTTTGGTACCAGATCTATGAAGAACACGAAAATGCTGATGGAGACCCCAGAATCACAGATTTATACACCAGACACCTGTGAACACCCTCCCCCCCCCCCCCCTGACGTCATAATCAACTTTCTTTTTCCCGTACTTTACGGCTTTAGCAGAATTATGTAGAAAATAGGGTATTTTCATGACATTCAATTTGAAATCATATGAAAAGTAAACCAGATACTTATATTAAATTTGATATTATTTCAAAGAAGAGGCCATGAACAAACAAATTACCGTTTTCTGAGAGACTGTAGGCAATCTGGATACATTTTCTTTGTCGTATATAATAAAAACTCCCATATTCATGACTGGTTTTCTTAATTTTGCGTTGAAAATGACAGTTTAAAATACAGTTTTTCATCTTGTTTACCTACAAATTATGCCCCGAAACACCTTATTTGACCAAGCTAAAGTTGTAAAGCATCGATAAAGGAAATTATTTCTCAAATTTGATAAATCTGTAGGCACCTTTCATTTACTAGATCTTGACTTTAAGCTGTATTCAGAGGATTTTTATATACAAAAAATTATCATAAATACACAAATTCTTAGTCTCCCGTTCCTATATTTTGATATCTACTATCATTTTACGCTTTAATAAAGATTAAAGATAAACATTCTCAGATGGTGGGGAGGGGTGGGGGTGGGGTTACACCGCTCGATCCGTTCCATGTACCTATAGCTAGTCTGACTAGATCTAGTTTATGATGTTGTTAGCAGTTGTATAACAATCGAATCACCTCGCCCTTTTCTTTTCCGTCGCACGCTAGAAAAAAAATTCTTTTGCTAAACTGCTCAATACTACGGAAGCGTATTACACAGGCACCAAACTCGCTTGAATTTTTGACCCCCTAGTATATTATAAATATATTATCAATTTGATTTAACAAATTATCAATTTGTTATAACAAATTATTAATTTGTTATAACAAATTATTAATTTGTTATAACAAATTACTAATTTGTTATAACAAATAAATATTCTGTTATAACAAATTATTAATCTGTTATAACAAATTACTATTTTTGGACATTTGACATGTACACAGAACTATGGAATCTATATGGCAGATTAGAAATCTTTAAAATATTGAATTTGTGAAACAATAAGCACACGCTCTGCAGAGCTTTTGACTTATACTAGTATGTTTCTTTCAGCAGCTCGGAGTTTTCACTTCAAACATCAATGTCATGATAAATTGCATCAAAGTCCTTGATTCTATTCCTTATATCTTATTCTTAAAAGCTTTAATGAAACGTTGTCCATACGTGCCCCCCCTCTTCCGACTCTGTTCGGTCATAGCACCCGATTCGTGTACTAGGAAAAATGTTGTCTTATTTAAGGTATGCAACAGAAAGTTACAATATAAAATGTTTTATTATGTTCCCCAAACGAAGTTGGGGAACATATTGTTTTTACTCTGTTTCTTATTAAGGTCTTCCGTTTCAGACGGAAGACCTTATAGTGATTCTACTGTTTCTTTTTATTATTTTTTTTTTCCCCTTTTCTTGTAAATCGGATTTCTCAGAGATGGCTGGACGGATTTTCCTGAAATTTTCAGGGATGATAGAGAATGAAAATACGCTCAGGCGTTTTTTTCATTTTTTCAAAATTCACTTCCGGTCGTCAGTTATGTCCGATTTCCGCTTTTTTCAAAAAAGTTTTGTCCGAGTCATATCTCAGAAACGGTAAAAGATGAAGACACCAAACTTATATGAGTAATAGATCTTGATAAGTAGGCAAAACCAATCGGGTTAATATCGTGCACCGTCACTTCCGGTCGTCACAGGAAGTGATCAAAGAAATCGAAAATTTCAACTTTTTATTTTTTGAAACTTTTTTGCATCACATTATAGCATCTTGTTTGTAGTTTCGAAATATATCAGTCTCACCGGAAACAAAAACGACAACTTCCGGTTATGAGAGAAAAACTGCATATTTTCAGTATTTTTCTTTCCCATAAATATTTTTTATAGATAAAGTATTTGTAATGATTTTTGGATATGTTATTCAGACTGCAAATGACTACAGTAACGTCAAATATCTTTGTAAAATTCACTTCCGGTCGCGTGATTTCCTGTCCTCAAAATGAAAAGTTATCATAGCTAGATCTCGTCAACGGTAAGAGATCAAGACACCAAACTTATATAAATGGTAGATCATGAAAAGTACGCAAAATCATTTGGGATAAGATTGTCAGCAGTCACTTCCGGTCGTCACAGGAAGTGATCCAAAAAATCTAAATTTTTAACTTTTCTTTCATGAAACATATTTTGCATCACATTATAACATCTTATTTGTATTTTTGAAATATATCAGTCCCACCGGAAACTGAAACGACAACTTCCGGTTATAAGAGAAAAACTACATAATTTGAGTATTTTTCTTTCCCATAAATATTTCTTATAGTTAAAGTATTTGTAATGATTTTTGGATATGTTATTCAGACTGCAAATGTCTACAGTAATGTCTAATATCTCAGTAAAATTCACTTCCGGTCGCGTGACTTCATGTCCTCAAAATCAGAAGTTATCATTGCTAGATCTCGTTAACGGTAAGAGATTAAGACACCAAACTAATAGGGATGGTAGAACTTGACGAGTAGACAAATCCTTTGAGTTTAAGATTGTCCGGTTGTCACAGGAAGTGATCAAATAAATAAAAAATTTAAACTTTTCTTTAAGGATTTTTTCTAAGTATTACCTTATAGCATCTTACAAGTAGTTTCGAAATATGTCAGTCCCATTGGAAACAAAAACGACGACTTCCGGTTATGAGAGAAAAACTGCATAAATTGAGTTTCTTTCTATCCCATAAATATCTTTTGTAAAAAGAGTATTTGAAATGATTTTGGGACATGTTATTCAGACTGCAAATGTATAGAGAAACCTCAAAATGAGACCTTTGACCCTTACTCAAAAAGTAATTAAGGAATATTGACATTACCTTTATCTAGATTCAGCTTCAAGTGTTTATCTCAAATTTACCTCTCTGTCTCTCTCTCTCTCTCTCTCTCTCTCTCTCTCTCTCTGATGACCTTGACCTTTGACCTTGATAAATGACCTTGTTCTTTGGCCCCATTGACCCAAAGGTCACAATCAAGCTGACGGTCGTGGAGGTATTTGCAACTCTTACTCTAACAAATGCTTATAAAATATCCCCTCCTTTCTCTAAAAAAAAAAAAACAAAACAATCAACACCAACTTAGAGAAAATGTCTACAAGTCAAACGAAACGAAATATCGGCATAAGATTTGTAATAAAAGAAAGAAGAGACCTGAAAGAAGGTGTCCTGAGAGTTTTAAGGTGAGTCTCTGAAGTATTTTGAAATTCTAGTGAATATCGGCAAAATCTGCATTTTTTTTCTGTCTGAAATTAAGTTATTGCTTGGCATAAAAATTAAAACTCGTATTGGCTATTTCTGCAATTATTGTTAATATCATTCGATTCTCCTGCTCCATTACGACATTTTAATACCAAGTATTCTTGCTTTCTTAGGTGTATGGAATTTATTTTAATTTTATTTAGATTTAAATATGAATCGGCTGAAACTCGGAAATGACGATTTTTCATATCAATTAAATTTCCGCGCAATTGAGATAGGTCAATTGCAGTTACCCCGCTTGATACGATATGCTTTTGAAAAAATGCCCATGACTCACTGTTTTTCTGGGATTTTGAATTTCCTCTGTAACTGACCACGTGTATTAGTTTCGCTTTACAACTCTGTTTATGCTAAGTGCCATTGCTTCACTACAAATGTGTCCCATAATTATTCTAATCATTTTCCTACATACAATATCACATCAAACAGGGAATATCTTAGTTTTTTAAGAAATTTGACCGGTACTTTACTACGAAACTATTTCTTTCACTTCGAAACTATTTCCTTCAACCTTAAAATGATAAGCTTACAGAATACCTGAAATGTTGTGGAAGTTGGTGGCTCAGTGGTTAGCGTGTCCGACTTTCATACTAATGGTTTTGGGATCGAGACCAGATGGAGGAATTGATATTTTTTTTTTTTTTTTTTGCATTTTGTTTTTTTTTAAATACAAAAAAAATTCTTCTTACAGATAAAAGAGGAGAACGGAAGACCTTATTTGTTGCTGTAGCAACAAGAGTTTCTAGTTATTATTATTTTTCTTCTTCTTCTTCCTGGGTACTTTTTTGTCCGGGAATGATCTTGTAAACTGTTCATCCGATGTAGGTAAAACCTTTTTAGAGTTAGTAGACATGTTATGTAGAATTGACTAGTCAAGGTCATTTTCCGCGCACGTGCTTGCAAGAGCGTGCGCGTGCAACACGTGAAATGACCAATATAATAGGTACAGCCGTAACTTTTTTATTTTTTGATGAAATGCTTTGAAACTCATAATTTGATTATTTAATAGTAATATAGACATGATGACATGGTCAAAATAGCACGATCTCACGCGCATGCACGTGCGCTTTGCTCTGATTGGCTGAAACTAAAGTCTCTATATCTTTCTTGTTTTTCGACGAAATCCTATTAAATTTTGAACATAGCCATGCATTAATATATCCTACAACATGATATATAGTATTTGTCATAAAATCACGTGCATGCACGTGCGCTGCAATCTGATTGGCTTAAACTTTAAATACCTATAACTCCCTTGGTTTTCAACCAAACAGGATGGGATTTGTAACATAGATAGATATAATGAATTCTACAACATGACATGGTCGCCATGCACATGCATACACGTGCATGTACTTGCGCTGTAATCTGATTGGCTGAAACTTTAAACAGCTATAACTGCTTTGGTTTTCAACCGAACGGAGTGGGATTTAGAACATAGAGAGATGTAATGGACGTCTACAAGAAGATATGGTCGTCATGCTCATGTATGCACGTGCGTGCACGTGAAATGAGTTAAATTAAAAATACACTTGAATGAGCGTATTTTTAAATACTTTTCGATTAACACTGTAATATTTAGTATATTAAATGTATAGATTGTGTAGACAAGATGATATGGTCATTTACATGCATTTACATGGAATTTACATGAGCACGCATGCAATGCTAAAATTTGAATGAACTTGGCGTTGCTAGAGTCTCAAATGCATAGATTTTGTCCTATTTAATGAAGCTTACAGGGAATATGGCACCAAAAGGGAGTTGGGGAGCGTTTGGGGAACATCTGTAACGGTCCCCGTTACAATTAGCACTAGTTTGTATTTTGTTTTTGTTCATTTTAACTCATTCTCTCTCTCTCTCTCTCTCTCTCTCTCTCTCTCTCTCTCTCTCTCTCTCTCTCTCTCTCTCTCTCTCTGGATTCTTTCTTTACTGGTGACATGATCTACTTTGAATATTGCTTGACAGTCATTTATGCTTACTGTTCAACCCAGTTCATGTATAAAGAAAAAAAATCTTGAAACTAAATCCCAGTTCCACTTTTTACAAAATCCTCTATCTGCTCCTGTGGTGAACCTCCATGCAAGTGTGGTTCTGTATAAAGCTGTGAGCAACAAAGACAACATTCACCAAAAAGAATTTGCAGATAAATTATCAAGGAAAAAATACATTCCGTAACAACTTTCCCTGGAAAACGAAAGAACCCCCCCCCCAACAATATTCTTGAGTGGATAGCGCTTGGTAGAATTTAATATTAAATACTTATTGTGTCATTCGATTCTTTTGTATGCGTGAATTTTTTATAATAAAAAAGAGCCTGCTGGAAAAGCTCTCAATAGTCCAACTAAAGCCTTATTATTGGCCAAAAACTTTGACAGTTGCAAATTATTTTCAGAAATCCGACTTATACTAAGATTTTTGATTTGATCTGGCTTTCGTAGATATGTATACATACCAATTTTGTCAAATTGAAAAAAAGTAATAATTTGTTATAACATTACTAATTTGTTTAAACAAATTAATAATTTGTTGTAACAAATTATTAATCTGTTATATCAAATTAGTAATCTGTTATATCAAATTAATAATCTCTTATATCAAATTAGTAATCTGTTATATCAAATTAATAATCTCTTATATCAAATTAGTAATTTGTTATAACAAATTAGTAATCTGTTATAACAAATTATTAATTTGTTATATCAAATTGTTAATTTGTTATATCAAATTGTTAATCTGTTATATCAAATTATTAATCTGTTATATCAAAATTAGTAATTTGTTATAACAAATTATTAATCTATTATATCAAATTAATAATCTGTTATATCAAATTAGTAATTTGTTATAACAAACTATAAATTTGTTATATCAAATTATTAATTTGTTTCAACAAAAAAGTAATTTGTTATAACAAATTATTAATTTGTTATAACAAATTACTAATTAGTTATAACAAATTAATAATTTGTTTAAACAAATTAAAAAAAGATACTGCTGCGGCCCTAATACGCTTCCGTACAATTCAAGCATTCATATGATTACTTCCGAGTCTTTTTTCTAGCGTGAGACGGAAAAGGGAGAGGTAATCCGATTGCTTTATTGTTGTTGTTTTTTTTTACTTTTTACTTTTTTTTTTTTGGTTGTTTCCTTTTTTTGTGTGTGTTGATTTTTTTTTCATGGTGATAAGGAATCACAAAATCGGTATTCAGAGAAGCAAACAGGTTATATATTTCGTTGGAGAGGGGTTGGTCAACAGAATCCTTTCACAGGGAAAAAAGTATGTGGACTTATCGGTAATACGGTATCTGGAGCAATATTCTAGTCGATAACGATAAGGTATGTATTTGCTACTTCGTTGAATATATTTTTAATATTGACAAAGAGCCAAAAGGATGAATTTACTAGCACGTGTATGGCATGTCAAACGTTGCAAGAACTTAAACTTTTGTACAGTGAGCCTCTCCACGTATATTTTTATTGTATAATTTTTATTTGTATTCTATTATTTTCTATTTGTATTGTATGATGTTTGTATTGTATATTTTGTACAATTTTATATTTTATTCCGGGATACAATACAGAAGAAAAAATTATCGCATGCATTAATTACAATTAATATAAGAATAAGAGATGTTTGTAAAACACATATGCCCCCCCCCCCCCTCCCCCGCCAAATAACTGGAATTTTTCTAAGTCCAAAGGGACATACAAATGTAACGGTCCAAAATGATCTCAATTTTTCCCAAATCAGAACTTGATTTAATTATATATTTTTATGATAAATCTGTATACCAAATTTCATTTCAACATAATTTGCAACCTTTGCGAAGAAAATGAACGGAAATTATTGCGGGAATTTCTCTAAGTCTAAGAGGCATAACTCTGTCCAAAATGAACCAAAACAGAACTTGACCTAGATATTCTTATGATAAAGCTGTATACCAAATTTCATTAAAAAATGTGCCACTTCTGGGAAGAAAATGAATGGAAACTGCAAATTATTGGAATTTTTTGTAAGTTCAAAGGGCATAACTTCTTATTTTTGCTCGTCAATTTTTTTGGCATTTGTATTTTTTTCTCTCTTTCAATTTCAAGATGAAAATCATTTTGAAAAGTGTAGGAATAAATCTGATATTATATTTTATTAAATTTAATTTGATGGTATTTAATTTAGCCGGCAATAAAACAGAATAGAATTTATTACCAATTCAGGGCTCATTGGGCATAAACATATAACATATATAATTACATATAAGCATAATAAAGTATTAGACAAAATACAACATATGGTGAAGAGCAATTCTTCTATTAAGTATATATATACTGATATATATATTGGTGGCATTTTTAGACATACATGATGGGTTGTTGTACAAAAAATGTTTTTTATGTGCATAATTATTATATATATTACGCACCCCCCTTCCCAGCGAAAAAAAAAAAATAGCAAAGAGGATATTGTTAAACGATCTCCATGCCCTTTAAATTAAAAAAATAAAATAAAATATATGGGTTCGTAAAATATGATTGTATCTTGTAATGTTTTAAAGAAATGAAATATGAAATTATAGTAATATTAATATTTGAGCTCTGACCCCCCCCCCCCCCTAAAATGAGCTCTCTCTCTTTCCTTATTCAATACATATTTTTAAATTTTTTTTTTCCGTCATAAGTTTCAATCTGAATCGAAAATTAAAAGAAATTTGTATCAAATTCTGCACAATCACATGCCTAGCTATTTCTAGAATTTCTAGAAAATCGTTTAGAATGCCAAACTTCCGCAGAAAGATCTAGAAATATGATGTCATATCCGCTCGAATCTTCTCGATTCATAGGACACAGACTACCAATTATTTTGCTATACATTCCTTTATACTATAAAAAATGATTAAAAAAATTACACCAGCTCAACTTACCTGAAACTTGGCACAGAGTAAGAAGAATTCAAGTCCAAAAATTTTTCAGACTCTCAGGAAAATTCATCGCATGCAGTTCCTGCTAAGGCATCGCAAATAACCCCTACCCTGCTTTTTTCACTTTCTCTTCGGGGAAAGGGTAAATATGGGCCTCTTTACACCCTTACTACTACGCGCTTAAGTGCAAAATTTCACATATTAACAATTTTATATTTTTTTCAAACCCTCTTCTTTCCATCTATACCCAAAAATAACATCAGTCCACCCCATAAACACCCCATAGAATTTTTAAGAAAAAACCTCTATTTTTAAACTGGAACTACTTGAGTGGTCAATGAAATAGGGGTAAAATTAGTAGTCTGTAACCTAATAAGGACACAAACCTTGTCTGATTGTGCTGAAATTTGACATGCTGGAGTCTTTTGTATATACAAAATGGCCGGTGAAGTTTCATTGAAATTGATGATTCCTAAGCAGAGTTATGGCCCTTTACTTGATGTGCTGGAACACCTTAAATCAGAGGGTAAAATGAGCATTAGGCACACAGTTTTCAGATTTGAAATGCTCACAGCTCACATAGATGACAGTTATTTTCTTTCCTTATATTTTTGTATACTAGATAAATATGTCCTACACAAATTTCAAGAACAAAACTTAACCTATTGCATAAGTAAATATTTTAAACAATTTTTCAAGAAAATACCTTCAAAAAGCATAAAATTCTTAGAAATATTATAAATAAAAATATTTAGCACATTTTAATTTTAGTAAAACAAATATCAAAAAATTCTACAATATATAGACTATAAAGAATTAGTATAAAAGTTAAGAGAAAGAGATTAATACCTTTGTTATAAGCTGATTATCCAACCTGGTCAATTCAGCCTCTGTCAGGAAGTGGTACTTACTACTCTAATTGGATTATCCCTGGTCATATTTAGACTTCTTTGATGGGTAATTCTTGTAACAATATGCATTACTAGATAATAAATACCAAAAATTCTGTGAAATTTTGGATTTTATAATTCTGAATTTTCAAGAAAAGAAATTTATATATGCATTTTACCTACATACATTCTTCAGGCTGCTGTAGAAAAAGGGGAGGCAACTCTGCACTGTAAAGGTACCAAAATACAATATGATTTAAAAGCATGTCTATATACTTTCAATGGTTCAGCATAGAAAATACATAGTCATACAATGCCTGTGTCACTTATAATCACTCCTGGAGTTGCTTGGA